>NW_005054518.1:551245-553382 GCF_000277835.1 Geospiza fortis
GGGGGCGGGCGCCATCCGCGGGGACCCGCCCAGGGCTCCCCCGGCATCCACCGGGGATCCCCCGGCATCCCCCGACCCGCCCGGGGCTCCCCCGGCATCCCCCGAGCCGCGGGGGCAGCTCCGGGCTGGGACCGGCTCTGCTTCCCCTGGCTCTGAGCTGTCCTCGCTCCACCCCCCGCCCGGTGGGGACCTTGAATGCCTCCAGGGGGACACACGACCCCATGGATGCTCCTTTCCCCTCCCCAGTCTGGCTTCAGCCTGGTGATGAACCACCCAGCCTGCGTCAACGAGATCACCCTGAGCCTCAACAACAAGAGCGCCAGGTAGGGGCTGTCCTGCCCCCTGGTGTCCCTTGTCCCCCTGTCCCCTCGGTGCCAGCCCCCTCACACCGTGTGTCTCTGCAGGACCAAGGCTCTGGTGCTGGAGCTGCTGGCCGCTGTCTGCCTGGTCCGAGGGGGACACGACATCATCCTGGCTGCCTTTGACAACTTCAAGGAGGTGAGCAGGGACACCCGGTCCAGTCCCCAGCAGGGACAGCCAGTGCCCACATGAACATCTGTGCTGCAGCTGGGTTTGTGCCTCAGTTTCCCTGCGTGTGGCAGAGCCCTGCACCGCCCTCAAACCTCTGGCTCGCTCAGGGATGTGCCACTCACTGGGTTTGATGTCCCCATGTGTCCCCAGAGCCATGTCCCAGCCTGGCAGCACCGGTCAGGGTTGGGGTGGTGTCACCAATAGGCACCTCCTGTCTTGTCACCCTCCTGGGTGTCCCCTGGCCATGTCCCCCCTGCCCTCAGCCGCCTGCTCCCCCAGGTCTGCGGGGAGAAGAATCGCTTCGAGAAGCTGATGGAGTATTTCCGAAATGAGGACACCAACATTGACTTCATGGTGAGTGGCTGCTGGGGGCCACCCTCTGCTGTCCCCAGGGCACCCTGTCCCCAAGGCTGCTGCACTGTCCCCAGGCCATTCTGCCCCAGGAGCTCCTAAACCACCACGCTGTCCCTGTCCAGGGATGCTGAAGGACCAAACTCTCCCCAGGCCACCAGAACTCTCCCCAGGCCACCACATCCTCAGGGGCTGTTGAGCCACAGTGCTGCCCTGGGGGTGGCATGTCCCAAGGGCTGTTCTGCTGTCCCCAAAGGCTTCTAAGCCACTAAACTGTCCCCAGGCCATCATGTCCCCAAGACCACTCTGCTGTCCCCCATCACCACGTCCCCAGGGCTATGTAAACCCCCATGCACTCCCCAGGGCCACCATGTCCCCAAGGGCCACCAACCCCCCGTGCAGCCCCCGGGGCATCATCCCAGGAGCCCCTCTGGCCCCGTGCTGGGCCGTGTCCCCGCAGGTGGCCTGCATGCAGTTCATCAACATCGTGGTGCACTCGGTGGAGAACATGAACTTCCGAGTGTTCCTGCAGTACGAGTTCACCCACCTGGGGCTAGACCAGTACCTGGAGGTGGGAGATCCCAGGGGTGGGGGATCCCAGGGGTGGGAGATCCCAGGGGTGGGGTTGGGTGATCCTGAGGGTGGAAGTGGGTGATCCCAAGGGTGGGTGATCCTGAGGGTAGGAGAGGGTGATCCCAGCGGTGGGAGTGGGTGATCCCAGAGGTGAGGGTGGGTTATCCTGAGGATGGATGATCCCGAGGATGGGTGATCCCAGGGATGGGAATGGGTGATCCCGAGGGTGGGAATGGTTGATCCCAGGGATGGGAATGGGTGATCCCAGCAGTGGGAGCGGGTGATCCCAGGCCGGGGGTGTCACTGTCACCGCCGGTGACCCCGGGACGCTGTCCCTCGGCAGACTCTGCGCCTCACCGAGAGCGACAAGCATCAGTTGCAGATCCAAGCCTACCTGGACAACGTCTTCGACGTGGGGGCCATGCTGGAGGACTCGGAGACCAAGACGGCGGTGCTGGAGCACATGGAGGAGCTGCAGGAGCACGTCAGCCAGGTGGGCCGGGGTGCGTGGGCAGAGCCGCTGACGCAAGCCCCGAGGGAGGGATGGGACGGGGACGGGGCTGAGCTGAGCGGCGGCGCCTCGTCCCCCACAGCTGACAGAGAAGCTGCAGGATGCGGAGAACGACTCCATGGCCAAGATAGCGGAGCTGGAGAAGCAGCTGAGCCAGGCGCGGCGGGAGCT
>NW_005054518.1:553962-556068 GCF_000277835.1 Geospiza fortis
GCTCCCGGGGGGGCCGGAGGGCCCCGTGCCCCCCCCTCCGCCACCCCCTCCCCTCGGGGGGGAACCCCCAGCCGGGCCGGGCGCCCCCTCCAGTACCAACAGTTCAGGTGAGTGTGACCCGGGGGTGACGGGGGTGTGACCCAGGGATGGTGGGGGTGCTCCCAGGAGGGGTCTGGGGCACCCTGGGGTGGGTGTGACGTGCCCCCCTCCCCAACCTGTGACCCTCAGTGAAGGTGAAGAAGCCGATCCAGACCAAGTTCCGCATGCCTGTCTTCAACTGGGTGGCCCTGAAGCCGAGCCAGATCGACGGCACCGTGTTCACGGAGCTCAACGATGAGAAAGTGCTGCAGGTGAGCCCAGGGACAAGGGGACAGGCACAGCAAGGTGAGCAGAGGGGACAAGGGGACAGGCACAGCAAGGTGAGCAGAGGGGACAAGGGGCTGGGCACAGCAGGGCTCAGAGCCCCCGGCCATGCTGAGCTTGCCTTGTGCCCACCCTGCACCCACCCGCGGTGTCCGGGGCTGCAGGAGGAGCTGGAGGTCAGGAAAAGTCCTTAGCACCATGGAGAGGGACACAGGATCAGGCGGGCTTCTCTTCTCCCCCTGTCCTGGTCCCTTTGCTCCACGCACACCTTCACATCCTGTCCGTTTCCTCCTCCTCATCTCCATCCTCTGGTCCCACCACCCCCTGTCCCCTTGTTCCATCCTCATCCCCTTGCTCCAATTGATCCTCACTCCTCACCCTTACCCTGCTCCTGTTGCCCCATCCTCACCCCGATGTGCAGTGCCACCTCCCTGCCGTGTGTCCCCGCAGGAGCTGGACATGAGTGACTTTGAGGAGCAGTTCAAGACCAAGGCGCAGGGCCCCGCCCTGGACATCAGTGCCCTCAAAGCCAAGGCCACGCAGAAGGCCCCCAGCAAGGTGACCCTGATGGAGTCCAACCGTGCCAAGAACTTGGCCATCACCCTGCGCAAGGGCGGCCGCAGCGTGCAGGACATCTGCACGGCCATCGAGACGTGAGTGACCCCCCCGGGGTGGGCAGGGGGGGATAAGGTCAGGAACAAGGGTGGTGGAGGGTGTGGTGGGGTGCAGGGGTTGGTGTGGGGATGCAGGGACAAGACACAGAGAGATGGAGGGTGGAGGGACCAGAGATGGAGAGATGGAAGGATCAGATGTGGAGGGTGGAGGGACCAGATGTGGAGAAGTGGAACGTGGAGGGATCAGATACAGAGAAATAGAGAGATCAGATATGGGGAGATGGAGGGTGGAGGGATCAGATACAAAGGGATGGAAGGATCAGAGATGGAGAGATGGAAGGATCAGATGTGGAGGATGGAGGGATGGAAGGATCAGATACAGAGAGATGGAGGGTGGAGGGATTCAGTCTGGAGAGATGGAGGGATGGAAGGATCAGATAGAGAGAGAGAAGTAAGGAAAGATCAGATACAGAGAGATGGAAGGTGGAGGCATCAGATACAAAGAGATGGAGGGATGGAAGGTTGAGATACAGAGAGATGGAGGGATAGAAGGATCAGAGGTGGAGAGGTGGAGGGATCAGATGTGGAGGATGGAGGGATAGAGGTATCAGATACAGAGAGATGGAGGGTGGAGGGATCAGATGTGGAGAGGTGGAAGGATGCAGGCACCAGCTGTGGGGATGGAGAGACGCAGGGATGAGATCTGAGACAAAGGGCTGTGGGGGCCAGGCACAGACAGACAGACGGATGCAGACAGCAGCTGTGGGGATGGAGAGATGCAGGAAGAGAAGAAGGGACGTGGGGACCAAAGAGAGATGGAGGGATCCATATGGAGAGACAGAGAGATGCAGGGTCCAGATACAGAAAGATGGAGGGATGCAGGAGCCAGCTGTGGGGACAGAGGGATGATGGAACCGGCCGAGGGTGACAGGGGGACCTGGGCAGGGTCTGACAATGCCGGGGGTGTCCCCTCCCCGCAGGTACGACCAGCAAGCCCTGAGCCTCGACTTCCTGGAACTGCTGCTGCGCTTCCTGCCCACCGAGTACGAGCGGAGCCTGATCGGGAAGTTCGAGCGGGAGCAGCAGCCGCCGGAGGAGCTCTCGGACGAGGATCAGGTCATGATGCGCT
>NW_005054518.1:556153-559626 GCF_000277835.1 Geospiza fortis
AGAGATCTCTGCAGCCAGGTCAGGAACTTGGGGTTTATTGCAAAGGGCCTGGGTGCAGGGCCCTGCTGGGAGCTGCCAGCCACAGCTCAGAGCAGGCTGAGAGAAGAGAGGGGGAGAGAGGATGAGAGGGTGAGAGAGTAAAAGGGTAAGAGGGTGAAGTTCCCATTCCAATACAATAAATCTTCTTCTGTGTTGAATATTCTAATTCTCACTAACCAATCTAGTACAAGATACAAATCCTATAGCATTTCCATACAGCCTGTAAGAATCATTACATTACCATCCTGTGTTACATTTTAAACCCTAAAAACTCCTCTTTGGGCCCCTTCTGCCAAGCTGTAGGGTCTGCTCTGACCCTTGGAGCTGTCTGCAACCAGAGGGTGTTGTTCCATCAAAAGGGGATCACCTTCAGCCAGCCACACCATTGTTTTCCAGTTGTTCAGTAACTGAGGGATCTCAAAGCTTGCTTTGATTTCAATCTCACTTACAGTTTCTATATTCTGAAAATCTTTTGCCAGACAATCATATTGATAAGGCTTTCCTGTTTCATCTTCCCCAACACTTCCCTCCTTCCCTCCCTCCCTCCCACAGCAACTCAACGCCATCATCGCCGCCTCCATGTCCCTCAAGTCCTCCAGCAAACTGCGCCACATCCTCGAGGTGAGGGCTCGGGGGGAGGCGGCCCCGATGGTGCCCACAGAGTGTCCGTGGGCACTGTGCCCTCCCGGCCCCGTGTCCCCAAGCCCTGGTGTCCCTGCAGATCGTCCTGGCCTTTGGGAATTACATGAACAGCAGCAAGAGAGGGGCTGCCTACGGCTTCCGACTGCAGAGCCTCGACGCGGTAGGGCCCGTGTGGGTCACCTGGTGTGGGGTGATGGGGGCACTGCCACTGCCAGGGACACCCCTGGGGACAAGGGGACACAAGGAGCAGCTGCAGAGATGGAGGGACACAGGAATCTGCTGTGGGGACAGAGGGATGCAAGCACCAGCAGTAGGGATGGAGGGACAGGAGGTTTGGCTGTGGGGACAGAGGGATGAGGAGATTGTTGGGATGGAGAGGCAAAGGGATGGAGATACACAGGAATGGGGTGGGAGGGATGGAGATCTGATATGGAGAGGTTAAAGGAGTCAAGGACCTTGATGAGGAAGAGGGGATGAAGGAAGATGGGGATCAGTGTGGGAATGGAGGGAGGAAGGTCACACATGGGAACAGAGGGATGAAGAACCAGCAGCAGGGACAGAGGGAGGAAGGTCACACATGGGAACAGAGGGATGAAGAACCAGATGCAGACCCAGCCATGGGGATGGAGAAAGATGGGGATCAGCCATGGGGGTGGAGGGATGCAGACCCGGCTGGGGGATGGAGGAACGGACACAGACCCAGCCACACGGACACAGGGCCACCAGAGGCAGCCCTGAGCAGGGTCAGGGGTGGTGGCTGCGGCTCGGGGCTGACTCTGCCCCGCCCCAGCTCCTCGAGATGAAGTCCACAGACCGCAAGCAGACGCTGCTGCACTACCTGGTGAGGGTGATCATGGAGAAGTACCCGGAGCTCACCGGCTTCCACACCGAGCTGCACTTCCTCGACAAGGCGGGCACAGGTAGGGCCAGGGGCCCCGGGCTGGGGGTCGGGGCAGCCGCTGGCACTCGGAGCCTGCCCTGACCCGCCCTGCTCCCCTCCCGCAGTGTCCCTGGACGGGGTGCTGCAGGACGTGCGGAGCCTGCAGCAGGGCATGGAGCTGACCCGCAGGGAGTTCGTGAGGCAGGACGACAGCCCCGTGCTCAAGGACTTCCTCAAGGTCAACTCCGAGGTGATGGAGAAGCTGCAGGCTGACAGCAAAACCGCCAAGGTGGGTGCTGGGGTGGGGCCATGGGGACAGTCCCTGCATGGACACGCTCTGCTCACACCTCTGCCCCGTGGGAGAGGATCCTGCTCGGGACAGGCAGGATGGGGAGGTGGAGAGGCTGGAGGGATGTGGTGGGTGATGGGCACCAGTGCCCAGCCCCCAGATCAGGTGTCTCTGCCCACAGGAAGCCTATGAGTCAGCCGTGGAGTATTTCGGGGAGAACCCCAAGACCAGTCCCCCCACCACCTTCTTCCCCATGTTCATGCGCTTCATCAAAGCCTACAAGGTAGGAGGGGACGTGGGGTCTCTGTTTCTGAGGGCTGGGAGGAGATCTGGGGCACCTGACTCCACTTTGGAGCAATCAGCAGAGGTCACAGGCTGGAATGCCTTTGGGATGGTCAGAGATTTTGGAGCTGGGTTGGGGTGAGCTGGGGGCTGTGAGGTGAAGAAGGAAGGGACCTGCAGTCCTGGATTCCCCTGGCTCAGCACACCTTCCCTGCCTCTCTCCCAAGAAAGCAGAGCAGGACATTGAGCTGTGGAAGAAGCAAGAGGCCGCAGCCAAGGAGGCAGAATCCGGCTCCCCTGGCAGCGAGCAGCAGCCCGAGGTGAAGGTGCCCCCCTGTCGGTGCCCTGGTGGGGTCCCAGGACTAAACAGGTCCTGGGGAGGGAGAGATGTGTGGGAGGTGAGGGGAGGGTACCCCACCTCCTCTGGGGTGTGATCACAGCACTCAGGAGCCCTGTCCCCTCCCAGCTGCCTGTCCAGAAGGCCAGGAGGCAGCAGATGGACATGATAGCTGAGCTGAAGAAGAGGCAGATGGTGAAGGAGCCACTCATCTACGAAGGCAAAGATGGGGCCATTGAGGATATAATTTCAGGTGAGAGATGAGTTCAGGTGAGCAGCCAGGTGTCCCCACATCACAGACCCAGTGCTGGGGGCTGCAGGGGCTGTCACAGGAGCTGGGGTGTCACCAAACCCCGTCGCAGGGACCCAACCTACCTGCAAGCACCTTCACATCCCACATGGCAAAGCTGCTCCCCTGTCTCATATCTCTTCCTCCTCTTCTGCTTCTTCCTCCTCCTTTCTCCTCCTCGCTGTCTCTGGGTCGCTCTGCTCAGCTCTCAAAACTGTTCCTTTCACGGCCCGGACGGGCAAACGCTCGTCCCGGCTCTTCTGCGACGTGAGCTTCAACGAGGAGAGTCCTCTGTAGGTAACGTGGGGCGGCGCAGGCGGGCGGGGGCTCCAGGGCTTCCCCCCCTCCGTCCCCGCCGGGATTCCTCCGGGATTTGTGCCCCGCTGACACCCGGGATCAGCCCCCGGGGCGGTGCCGGGGCTCGGGGTCCCACAACGGGGCTGATTGTTGGTGGCTGAGACACCCCACGTCCCTGCGTTCAGCCCTTGGCTCCTCCTGGGTGTCCTCGCACCCAGAGGGGCAAATCCCGGGCAGGGACAGGACAAGGGAAAGGGGTTTTAAATGAACAAAGGAGAGTTTTATGTTGAAGGATCGGAAAAAATATCTTTACTGTGAGGGTGCCCAGAGCAGCTGTGGCTGCCCCAGCCCTGGCAGCGCCCAAGGCCAGGTTGGAGCAGCCTGGGACAGTGGAAGGTGTCCCTGCCATGGCACCGGG
>NW_005054518.1:559791-560339 GCF_000277835.1 Geospiza fortis
CCGGGCCAGCACCGTCCTCCCGACGCGGATGGGACCGCAGGGTGTCAGTCCCTGGGCCCGGGGCTCGGCGGGGTGGAGGGACAGTGCCCGCTCCGAGCTGCTCCAGCCGCTTGATGTGCCAGCTCTGCCCGCCTGGGCCGGGCACAGGCACCCCCGGCGCTTGCTTGGCCGTGTCCCTGAGCTCCTCTCCGCAGCCTGGCAGGTCGTCCTGGCTACAGGGAAGCACAGAAAGGGCTCCAGCTTGTCCTGGAAGGAAAAGAGAGGCTGTCCCATCCCTATCCCCGCCCTGTGTCCTTGTCCCACCCTCGATTGCCGCTGCGGGAGGGGAGGGGGTGTCAGCCAGGGACACAGCGCTCCCCGCACATCTCTCCGCACATCTCAGCTCACATCTCCCCCAGCCCGCAGAGCCCCCCCAGAGCTGCTTTCTCCTGCTGCAGAGCTCCCAGCCCGGAGCCAGGGGCTGGCAGCGGTGCTATTTTACAGGATTTTATTAAGTCTTCCTTCAAATTTCTCCGTGCTGCGGCAGCGGGGGTTGGAACTCCCCCCCG
>NW_005054518.1:560470-566751 GCF_000277835.1 Geospiza fortis
GCCGCACGACCCTCTCGGTACCGGCCCGGACCCGGCTGTCGCTCCCTGCCCTGCCCCGCTGCTGCTGTGTAACCCCGCAGTGCCGCAGTTAAACCTCTCCTGGTGGCATTTACCCGCTCCTCCCTCCTCCTGTCCCTCCTCCCGTCCTTTCTCGCTCGTCCCAGCTTCAGCCACAGCAGCCGCTGCTTCCTGCTGTATTTAAGCTGCTTCAGCGCCGGCTCCGTGTCCGGGGAGGGATGGGAAATGAATGTGTAACTTATAAATGCCTTTAAGCCAGAAATGTAAACCATTAACTGCTCATTTGTATACATTATTTTTATATACTGGATGCCTGTTTAATCTAAAGCAGAACTGGTAATAAAATGTCTCAGAGGATAAAGGACGTGTGTGGGAGAAGGGTTTGTGATGCTGTCATGAAGGAAGGGAGGGAGAAAAGGAAGGAAAGATGGAGTGAGGGAAGGATGGAGGGAGGGCGGGAGGGAAAGGTGAAGGGAGTGGCTGGGGGGGCCCCATCCCCAGGTTGAACAGGGCTTGGAGCACCCTGGGATAGTGGGAGGTGAGAGGATGGAACGAGATAATCTTTAGGGTCCCTTCCAACACAATCCAGTCTGGAATTCTAGCAACATCTCCTCCCTCTTTTTTTTTTTTTTTTTTTTTTTTTTTTTTTTTTTTGAGGACGACAGCTCTGAGGTCTGTTCACAGCACAGACATGTGGGTGCATGACAGCACAAAAAATGTGTTTCGGGGTGAGTGTCCTCACTCAGCAGCCTGGCCACAGCCCCTCCCCAGCCCGCTGGGGAAGGATTCAGCTCCGTGCACACAAACAGAGGGGCTGCAGCACTGGGAGCTGTGGGGGGACCCCCAGAGCCTGCCTGCCTCACCCCTGTACCTCCCAAGCAAGGCTGAGCAGCTCCCAGGGCAGCAAATCCCCTGCAGAAGGACCGAGGGAGGATAAGGGACTGTCTGCTTGGAAGGAGAGAGATGCCAGGCTGTTCAGCAAAGCCTGGGCTCAGATCCATCAGTCAGTGCTGCCTCTCCAGCCCCAGAAATCACAGAATCCTGGAATATCCTGGACTGGAAGGGACCCCCAAGGTTCATCCAGTCCAACTCCTGCCCTGCACAGACACCCCAGCAATCCCACCCTGGGCATCCCTGGCAGTGCTGTACAAACCCTCCTGGAGCTCTGACAGCCTCAGGGCTGGCACCATTCCCTGGGCAGTGCCCAAGCCTCCTCCCTGACTTCTCCTGAATCCCCCAAACCCAAGTTACACAGCAGAGTTCATTCAGACCAGGCTGCTCTTCCTGGAAATGTCTCATTCAGCATCACCATCTCATTCTCTGGGACAACACATCAAACCACCAGCAACGACAACAAACAAAATCTTCTCTTTTTTTTAGCTTTATTTTTTTTCCCCTGTGAAAATGCAGGTCAAAAACGTTAACTTCAAGAAATCACAGTTTTATAAAGTGTCATTCATTCCATACAAGCTCCTGCTTCCAGCACCTTCCCCCACTGCCCATCCCAATGAGATCCTCAGCTCACCAGCAGCGATTTCTCCAGACTTCCAGAAGGAGCTGCACAACAAGAGCCATCTGTGTTTATCACTCCTACTTGTCCTCCCCACCCTGAGCTGGGGTTCTGTCCTAAACACTCGTTATGAAACCTGACAGTTCCAGCCAAATTTGAACAAGCATAATGCAAATCTTTCCTGACTTTCTGCTGTCACTATTGCCTTCATCTGGAGGCCGGGTTGTTTGTGCCTGTCACAGCAAAGTGACAAGCCAAGGGAAGAGGAAACTGTCCTGGCAGCAGGAGATAGCCAGGGACAGCTCAGGCTGGCTGGCAGATCGTCCCAGAGGAGCTCAGGGACTGGGAAGGCACCAGTGGTTTGTGGGGCTGCCCAGGTGTCTGTCCCCAGGCAGGGATGTGACACCACATCCCACCCTGAGAGCAGGGACACGGCCAGCTGGGAGCCTGCAGCCTCACTGGGGCACTTGTGGTGGCAGCAAAACAGGACTGGAGGCTTTGGACAAAACAAAGGGAATCCTGGCTAATGCTGCTATGAGGGGACTGGGGAACATGGACATCTCCATGGACCAGATCTCCTTGAACCAGGGGAACACAGACATCTCCATGGACCTGGAGATCTCCATGGGCGTGGGGAACATGAACATGTCCATGGACCTGGGAACACGGACATCTCCATGGGCCATGAGATCTCCATGGACCTGGGAACAGAGACATTTCCATGGACCAGGGGATCTCCATGGGCCTGGGGAACATGAACATGTCCATGGACCTGGGAACACGGACATCTCCACGGGCCATGAGATCTCCATGGCCTGGGAACAGAGACATTTCCATGGGCCTGGGGATCTCCATGGGCCAGGGGCACACAGACATCTCTATGGGCCTGGGGATCTCCATTGGTCTGGGAACACAGACATCTCCACGGGCCCTGTGAGGACATCCCAGGCCCAGGAGGGTTCCCTGCCCTTGTGCAGGTGGCTGAGTTCAGGTTAATGCTGCAGATGCAGAGCCCAGGAGTCCTGCAGACAGCCCTGCTGCTCCCTCCCTGCTGCTCCAGGGCTCAGTCCCAATGCCCAGGCATGGAACCAAATACCAGGACATGGGAGCATCCCCCAGGTGACACAGGCACAAGGTGCAGCCTTTGGGATGGAACCCACCATGCTTTGGGATTGACACATCACCACACACTCACAAAAACCACCAGGTTTTCTCCTGTCCCCTATGAGGAAGCTCAGGAAAGGAGCCAGGCATGCACTGAGCCTGTGCTTGGGAGTCCTGGAAGAGGCACTTTGACCCCTCCTGCTCCAGAGCTGAAACTCTTAGTGGTTTGTGGCATCTGAAAAAAGAAATGGAGCCAACCTCCCCCTTTCCCCACTCCCCCCTGGAAGACATGTGCACAATGTGTTAATTATTTACTAAAAAGACTCTGAATGTGGCATAGTAGATATAATTAGGTGCCTATTTTGGACAATGTATTAAGTGCTTTAGAACAAAAAGTGCTATAAAAACGATAACCAAAGTGGTGACAGGTTTCATTTTTCTTCATGAGTTCCACTTTCTTATTCCATCATTCTTATTACAAACTTGAGTTTTCTGATCAGGGATGTCACTGTCTGGTGGAGCAAAACCAGCCCATGCTCTGGGAGACCAAAGGTAAAGAGCATCCATTGTTTAAGGAGTGCTGCTCCTCAAAAAGGGAGGCTCAGAGTTCTGCTTTTCCCAGCTATTTTCTAAGTGAACTTCCCTTGGGAACACTGCCAGCATTGCTGCCCCTTTGTGTCTCCCAGACCAGCACAGACCTGGCAGAGCCCAGCTTGGCTTTTGGGAGCTGCTGCTGTGCCCAGGCTGGATGCAGAGCCCCTGCTCAGCTGCAGCCTCAGAGCTCTGGGAGAGGCACAGCCAGAGGGAGGGACTGTGATTTCCAGGTGTGCCAAACCTGGAACAAGCACAACTCTGAGCAAGCACACTGGGAGCTCACACCTCCCTCAGGATCTGTTTGGGGTGGAGAAGGGTGAACGACACCCACCCACCTGAACGTGACCTGTGAGGTTTCAGTTTGTTCCAAACATTCACAAATCAGTAAAAAAAAAAAAAACAGTTTAAAGCTTAAGGCATTCCAGGCCCAGCTGCCCATCCCACTCAGTGAACCCAGTCTGAAGTGAGGGGAGGAGTGGGAAACCTTGTGAGGCCAGGCTGAACTCACAGAACTGGGGCACTGGGCTGGACTGGGAGCTGGGAGGGAGATTTTTATAAACTCTGCAATAAAATTCAGCCCTGTCACAGCTGACAGAGCTGATGCCCCTTATTCCTCCAAGGATGGGACAGTGCACCTGAAGTCCCACATCAGAGGTGGGAACAGGACGGAGGAACAACCCCTACAGCCTCCCACCATGGAGTTCTGTACCCTTCTCCTGCCCTGCCTGCCAGGGACACCAGAGAGAGCAGCAGCTCCTCTGAGACCTGCAAGCAAAGCTCTTTCTGGGAACAAAGTTCTTTTCTCATTCAAGAATGAAGCAACTGCGGGGAAGGGTGGGAGGTGAAACCAAGAGCCAGCCAGTGACTGCTGTGGATCCTCCCCTTGCTAAAGGCTTGAGGTGGAGATGATGCTCCCCAGAGCCTACAGAAATGTTTTCTCCTCCAGCTGGGAAGAAGTCAGCCAGCTCCCCTCGGCACAACACTGAGGGCACCCAAGCTCCTCCTCTGGGCAAGCCCAGCCACGACCGACCTCACCTTGGAGCAGGAGCAGAGCTCTCATGGCCCTGCTCTCCTGAAAAGCACAACCTCCTTCCTCTGAAAAGTGAGGAATTTCCACCTACCATTCTCAAGCTCTAACACACCCAAAACAAGGAATTCCCACTCTCCTGGGGAATGTCTAAGCTCAGGACATGTCTTGGAAGTGGATCAGAGCAGCCAACAGCAGCGAGGGCAGCCAGCTGTGATCCTGCTGCAGCACAAACAGCAGCCACTGCACTTGGTGCTCCAGAGCAGGAGAGGTCAGAAGCTTTTGCAATTCCTCCTTTCACAAGGTGCAAAGCTCCAAAGCAGGCAGGGCCTCAGGGCCTGTTCTCCAGCTGGCCGTGCTTGACGCGCCAGGCCCAGCCCACGCTGCAGTCGGGGGCCAGGGTGCACTGCAGCTCGATGCCAGAGTCAGGCACCTCCATGTTGTAGTGCACAGGCTGCCCCTCCTTGGTCACCAGGCTGAAGGCAGGCACGGGGATCTGGGGAGCAGAACACACAGAGCTCAGTGGCACTTCCAGTCCCCTCCATCAGTCCCCTCCATCACACCCAGCTTTTCCCAAGGCAGGAGCAGCTCCCAGGGAGGGGCTGAGGAACATCCTGAGCTCCCCTCATAAGGAAACACCTCAGAACTGCACTGGGCAGTGCCCACCCTGCTGCCAAAGTGTGGAAACCCAGGGCACAGGGAATATTTCTCTGTCTGCTCTGGGGTGTCCTGACCCCCAGGGAGTCACAGACACATTTTTTATGAAAAATCCTTTCCTTAGGATTTTTCCTCCTGAGGAGCTGAGAGGCCTCAGGAACAAAATGTAAACAATGATTATCTGCTGCTGTGGAATGCAACAGGTGCATCTGTGATTGGTCTCATGTGGCTGTTTCTAATAAATGGCCAATCACAGTCCAGCTGTCCAGACTGTCTCAGTCAGTCACAAGCCTTTGTTATAATTCATTTTCTATTCTTAGCCAGCCTTCTGATGAAATCCTAACTCTTTTAGTATCGTTTTAATATAATATATATCATAAAATAATAAATCAAGCCTTCTGAAACATGGAGTCAGATCCTCATCTCTTCCCTCATCCTAAGACTCCTGCCAACATCACCACACCAGGGGAGCACTGACTGTGACCCTCATTCATGGAGAAAGTTTCCCAGACTTCAAGATAGACTGGAATCCACAAAAGTGTGAAATAGATTATAGAGAGCAGTGTAGGTGTATCACTTGGTGAGAAATTGAGGTTTTTGGGATTTTTAGTCTGTAGTGGATGGAAGCAAGATGGAGGGCACAGGGTGTCATCCTGGGTTTCTTCTTCATGCTTCTTCTTCATGGGTTTGGGTGGCATTTTGTAATTGGGCAGAAAAGACCACATTGGGATCAATTATTGGGTTAAAAGGGAAAATAATCTAGGTGTCAGTTCTTAATTGGATGATTTAGTCTTAAAAGACCTTGGAACAAGAGATTGTTGGCCATTTTGTGCCTTGTAATGAAAAGCTGCTGAACTCACAGTAGTGAGACTGTTTTACTGATAAGAAATAATAAACACCTGAATCCAAACATGAATTACTGTCTCAGGTGCCTTCAATCCAGACCCAGAAAAACCAATGACTGGTACTCCCACACTAAAGTGCTTCCCTGAGCTCTGGGCCAAGGCTGGGGGTTCCTGAGCTGCCCATGTTTGGGCACCTGAGCTCCTCTGCAGTATTTTGCTCTGTGATGTCCACAAGAACAGAGTCTAGAGAGGATCAGCACCACTGGAACATTTTCTGGACTGGTGCAACATCTTTTGGAGATGATCCCATTTTACAGTGAGATCTTTCAGATCCCATTTTACACTGAGATGAGTCACAGTCCCACAGACACTCCAGAGTTTCTTTCAGGAACAGCCAAAGCAGCCCACAGTGAGGTTCACAGGAGTGTGCCAACTTCTCCAGCAGAACAAGTTGGAAGCACCCCAGTCAAACAGAGTTCATCTCCCTGAGCTGATGCTACTGCTCATGACAAAGAAGCTATACATG
>NW_005054518.1:566803-590351 GCF_000277835.1 Geospiza fortis
AGAATGTCTATATTCTAAGATATAGATCCCTGTGGTCACTGACAATTGGAACTGGCTTACAATTCAAATTTGGTACTAGGTTTAGGCTGGATATTAGGGAAAACTTCTTCACTGCAAGAGTGGAAAAGCATTGGAACAGGCTGCCCAGGGCAGTGCTGGAATCACCATCCCTGAAAAGGTTCAGAAAATGAGTAGATGTGGCACTTGGAAATCCGGTTTAGTGGGCCTGGTGGGATTTGGTCAAAGGTTGGACTTGATGATCTTGCAGGTCTTTTCCAACCTTAATGATTCTGTGATTCAGAAAACATCCTCTGGTACCACACTCACAACAGCAGCACTGAGGTTGTGCTTCTAAAGCTGTCCTAGGGATCCCTGAACCACTCCTGGGTCTCTCTGGCATTCAGGGGTTATGAGGGAAGAAATCATTCCTCAAATGATGCACTGAGCTCCAGTCTGTGTCTCACCTGGCTGCTTATCCCCGTGGCAATGTCTCCCACCTTTGTCCTGTGGAAATCTCTGATGTGCAAATTTTCTCCACTTAGCAACTGGATCTGGATTTTCACTCCTGGAATGCACAAGAGGTTCTTTAAGTTCTGCTGAGCCACAAGGACCTCACAGCCCACAGCAAAACTGACTGACAAGGCACACACATGGGGAAAAACTCATTTTTGTCATTAAGAATTTCATTTATGTAGGTCTTTTGCTGAGCATGGAGCTTGCTGCAGACAGCAATGACTCACAGAGCAGAGCTGCATTTAGCAAGAAAGCAGCTGAAGGGATGGATTAATTTGCACAATATGCCCTCAAAATTCTGGGTGGATATTTGTGGTTATAAAACATTCCTTGCACATGGAGGCTGCCTGAACCAGGGCACACAGGCTCTGTGTGTGCTCAGAAACTTCCCTGGATTTTACTGCACAGACCCATCTGTGACAGGGGCAGACTGGGCCTCCTCACAAACCATCTTTAGGTGGATCTGTGCTGGCACAGCAACAGAAGGACAAAAGGAGTTGAAAAACTCCATATCCAGCTTGTCTAGATAGTGAGGAAGTGATTTCTGAACATTTCTCCCTGCTGGGGGAGGCAGACCCACCGTTGAAGCAGCTGGGGGTGTCCGTGTGCCGGCTGCGGCTCAGCAGGTTGTTCCAGCTGCAGCTCTGCCCCTCTGCCTGGCTGCTCCAGGAATGGATCCCAGAGCTCATGGTGTCCCTCAAGCTCTGAGAAGCCTTCATGGAGTTCTGTAGGAATAAGCAGAAGATTATCTAAGGTTCTGAAAGAAAATGAGCTGGCAGGAGATGAGCATTAAAATAAGGTCAGGAGGAAAAAGGTGGAAATCAAGCCACAGTTGATTTAAGGCTGGGCCTTAATCAACATTTATGTGCCATCTGGGATTGCAGTGCAACAGATACTATAGATATTATCAGATATTCCCAATAGTTAAATCAATAATGAGCTGAAAAGCTGAGTGAGAAAAGAGGGGTTGTACTGACTGGAAGGAGAATTAAACATCAGTTAAAATATTTGTCACTTACTGACATTAGAAACACCCAGGAAAAACAATTCACTGTACAAAACCAACCATAGGCCCTATGCTGCTGCACTGTTGGGAAGGGTCTGTACTGTCCCAGTCAATCTGACACCAGCACAGAGGTCTGAACCAGTCAAAACCAAGTTACAGGTATGGTGTAGGTGTTAGTGGGAAAAACCAAGCAGAGTCAGATCCCACACTGCACACTGTGTGTGTCAACAGCTGAGCTGTGCAGAACTCCCTCAGTCCTCCTCAAAAAGCACTGGAAGACTGAGAAGAGAGACAGAAATAGGACACAAAGCTGCTCCCAGTCAGAACTGACTCCTGCACAAATTGGGGACTCAATGTCTTTGAAAACTGTGATTGAAGGGCTTTTGTCCTTCCCTGGTCCAACAAGGCCTGTTCAGTGCTCCTCACTGGTATTCCCCACCTTAGGAACACCAGAGAGAGCTAATTTCAATCTAATTGAAATTGGCAAATATCCCAGACTATGTATTCATTACTATCAAAGGGTTAAAATAAATTCATGGAGAATAGATCTGGGAATGAATATCCAAGATTTGGGTCTCTGTTTTCCTGTCCCCCTCTCCTGGTCTTTCCCTAAACCTCCCACTGGTGGCCATGGCTAGGAAGAAGACCCTGCACAGCTGCTTGGTGCAGCTCCTACTTCCATCATTGCTTCCCCAGCTCCTCCCCCTGCACAGGCAGGGTTGAGGCTGCTGAGATTCTCTGTATCCACACTCTTGAAGCTTCAGGTGAGGATACAGCACAGGAAAGCCTCTGGAGGACAGGGTCCATGCTGGACAGGGAACCAAAGCACAGCTACAGCCCTCAACACCCCATGGGGCACGAGCAAAACTTTCTTCCCAGCAAATTGGGTGTCAAAAAGCAGCAGCAAAGGTGAAAAAATCCAGATTTTCATTGGTCACAGGTCCCAGTTTTGCCAAGGGGGCCAGCCAGACACCCCCACCCATCCCCACTCACCTTCTCACTGGCATCTGACACAAAGGGGCTGTCAATGCTGAGGCATGAAAGCATTTGCTCTTGCTCTTCCAGAGAGTAAGGCTGGGAAAGGCTGTTCAGAAACAGTTCTGCAGCAAAAGGAAGAGAAGGGAGACATTTCCAGAGTTTCAGGGAGACATTTCCAATGTTTCCCTCCATGCCTCCCTGCTCTAATCACAGCTCTGCAATTAATACCCAAAGCTTCTTCAGCAATATTTAATGAACATTCATATTGGTGGCAGCAAAGCCCAACACACAACTCTGCCATGCAGAGGCCACAGGACACTGTGACACCGGGAAACTGGGCCAAGAGGGGATGGATTGTGCAACAACATGTAAAATAGTATCCTAAATTTACCAGTTCTTGCCTTTACGTCTCCTGTGAGATGCCACTTTAGATCAATCCACATTATCAGGGAAAAGTCAAACTCATGTACTCAGCTCTCACAAGCATCTGGAGGTTTGTACTCTCTTATCTGGATACAAGTACTTACAAATACTGCAAATATTCCTGATAATATCCAGATATCCCATACATAACCAGCTCTTACAATGCTGCTGAGACCCAAAGCCATTTGAGAAAGAAGCTGCCCATCAGCAAGCCCTAAAATTCCCCAGTTTTCTGACACGGTTACAATTCAAACCATTCTCTTCCTCATTTATTTCAATTCACTCAAAAAGACTAGAAAATATGGGAGAAAAAAGAAGTGAAATGTAGAGTTATACTGGGCCAATGGAACTGGACAAATCACTGATTTCTACACTGAATTTACTGCTGGTTTTCAAACTCTGGATTGCTGTTGTAACCAAATTCCTTGGCTCATGGCTGTAGGTTTTCCAATGCCCAGAACTAAACAGTTGCAGGCTGATTTTAACTGCACTGCTTTGCTTGACATCTGCCATTCCTTTCTTTTTATCCTGGCTTACCTCAATTAACAAAAAAAAAAAATTTGAACCTAAAATTGCAGATGAAGTTGGAATTCTGACACTGTTTACACAGTGCAAACAAGCACAAGTCTGAAACAGGCTGCTTTCCAAGAGGTTCCTGCACCTCTCTCAGAAGGCTCCCCCCTGTTCAGGAGGAAGGAAATTCTGTTCACTCCCTTTGTGGCACATTTAATTGGTTAAGAACTATTAGTTTTGGTAGTTTGAAGGAAGGTTGAGCAATTTGTGTAATGAGAAAGGAACTATGAGCAAAATGACATCCAAGCTGAAAACCCAAAAATAACTGTCAACAAGCCAAGAGAAAGCAGCTGTATTTTTATCCTGCTCTCAAGCAAAAAGAGCTGAATTCCTCCCCCAGCCCAGTGCTCACCAATTTCCAGCTGCTGAAGTTCTTGCTCTGAAATGGTTGTGGCTCTTTCCACGTGGCTGCAGCTCTTCAGGGGCAGAGGAGTTGAGGAGAGGGGTGGGGGATCACAGGTCTCAGGTAACTCCTTGCCCTCATTCCAGTGAGGTCCCTCAACCTCCTCTGTTTGCTCCAGAGATGGAGGTGGTAGGAGTGGGCTGCCACAGGAAACTTTGACTGACAGTTTTGGGTCAGAACCAATCTCAGAAACTGGGCTCACTGTGGGGGACAGGGATGTCTGTGCACTGTTTTCTTTGTTCAAAGAGAAATGTCTGGGCTCTCTGTATTCACCTTTCCAAGGGCTTCTCACACCTCCCACTACAAAAAAAAAAAAAGATACAAACATTATCAAATAAAGCAATAAAAGAGGTAAAATCTTCCTTTGCTGTAAGAATTTTTTGAAGTGCATTTGCTGCAAAATGCCCAGCTTCTTCAAAAGATAAAACCAGATCACCTCCACAAATTCTTGCTGTATTACAGAACCACTCAGCAGGATTAAGTTGAAATAAATTAGTGATGTGTCAGGGGCAAGACTGAACCACAAGTATGAGTTACAGCTAAGGATGCAATAAACCCTGCTTGCAGTTGTGCTGCACACCAGGCTCTCCTGGTGCAGCTGATGCTTCAGCTGACAGGAGCCCTCAACAAACCCACAGAGAGCTCCCCTCCTTCAGCAGAGAAGGAAGAAGAGCATGTGACAGCACACAGGAAATTATCATTTATTTGGGTGACAAACACTTGGCTGCAGGCAGAAGCCATCAACCCAAAATATGCATCAAGGCTGTGAAAATGATATACTGGACAATAAAACAGACTGGCCCTTCCAAAAGGAGCAGCACCAGCAGCTCTCTCAGTGGGAATGCAAAGGTTCAGCTGCATCAGGACATTTCTACCTTCCTCAAGTGCCATGCTGGTCTTGGTTTTGAGCTCTGATGCAGACGCCCTCTGCAGAGGCTCCTTCTCCAGCCCCAGCTTAATAATCTCAGCAGTGAGAGGGTTGCAGGAAGGTGGAATTTCCCTCAGAGGAGGCGGCTCTTTAGCGATCTGTGTAACAAACAGGAAGTGAAAGAGGTTAGACCAGAGAGGCTTAATTTGATTTCAGGAAGGTTCTTCCCACCCCGACAGCGTTTCCAACTGAAATGAAAGCATTAAGTGAGAGCTGAACAGTAATTTTATTACAGCTGAATGGCTCAAAAGTCACACCCAAGTTATGAGCAGGGCATGGAAGAACAGCCCAAGCAGAGCAAGCACAGGGAATGCTCAGCTCCCAGAGCAAGGCTGGTATCCTGTCATGTAAGAGCCTAAATGAGAGATGCAGGACTCCAGGTGGCTCTCCAAAATGCAGTTTATTCCATCCAAGACGTTCCAGCAGTCTGGGTGGCAGAGCTGTGCCTACAGCTGCCAGCTCCAGCTGCAGGCAGGCCTGGACAGCCTTTGGTTTAGGTTACAATGCATTCTATACTTTTCTTTGCTGAGCATCTTCATACAGTAGAACCAATCTATACCTTAACTTTTATCTATAGCCCATCATAACTACTGTAATTACCATATTCATGTTACTGTTCTCCAATCACTACAAGTTAGTACATTACAGTTTAAGCTGGAAGTTGTTTTTCAGTTTTCTTGCAGTGGAAAATTCTGAAACTTTTTTTCTATTTACTTGTTTGCCTGTGCTATCTTCCTGCTTGGTAAAAACATCTTCTTGTTTGAGGTGGGTTTATCCTTTGCTCTAAGTCATAAAAACCCCTTCTAACTAACATAACCAAGAAGGCAAAGGGTATCCAGCAAGACTGGCTCAGCAATTCTTTTCTTCTATTTCAAAACTTGCTTCCATCTCTCTTCCTTCATCAGACTCTACATTTAAAAAATCTTTCTGCTAAGCATCTGTGAGGCTTTCTTGTCAAACTTTCATCCTTTCCAACACTGTCAGATGCCCAGCTGGCTCCCAGCCACCCACCTCCAGGTGAGTGCTGCCTGGCCAGCAGTAACAAGCTCTGGCAGCTCAGCTGCACAGAGGCTGGGGCACTCACCTTCAGGCAGAGAGGGTGGTTGTAGTACTGGGTCCAGGGGTGGCAGCCATTGAGCATGTGCAGCATCATGCAGCAGCTGCTCCACACGTCCACCTTGGAGTCACAGCGCTTCCCCATCACCACCTCGGGGGCCATGTGGGTCTCTGTGCCAGGCACGTAGTTCCCTAAAACCAGCCAGGAGAAAACTCACTGCATGCAGGCAAGACAACTAACTGCTCCAGTGCCACTGGGAGGAGGCCTAAGGCAGAATCCCTCTCTTTTCAGCTGAAGTGAGACATGTCAGCTTTGTAGTTTGGGTGGGAAGGGACCTCAAAGTTCATTCAGTGCCACCCCCTGCCATGGCAGGGACACCTTCCTCTATCCCAGGCTGCTCCAAGCCCCATCCAACCTGGCCTTGGACACTGCCAGGGATCCAGGGGAAGCCACAGCAGCTCTGGGCACCCTGTGCCAGGGCCTGCCCACCCTCACAGGGAACAATTCCTTCCCAATATCCCATCTGACCCTGCCCTCTGGCAGTGGGAAGCCATTCCTCTTGCCCTGTCCTTCCAGGCCATTGTCCCAAGTCCCTCTCCAGCTCTCTTGGAACTGCTTTAGGCACTGGAAGGGGCTCTGAGGTCTCCCCTGAGCCTTCTCTTCTCCAGGATGAACAATCTGAGCTCTCCCAGCTTTTCTCCATAGTGGAAGGGCTCTACCTTAACCCAAAAAGCAGCACTGTGTGTTCTCAGAAGCTGTTCCCCCTCAGACCCATCCCTTATACACAGAATAGGAATTAAACTTCCCTTGTAAGCAAATCTGGGAGGCAAAACATCAGCTTGACTTCAGAAAATATACCCTTCTCTTTCAACAGCTGCATGAAGAAGCATGGTTAAGTTTAATTGTCAAAAAAACGAATTTTCTTTAGTGGAGATCAGGACTCTTTACCACTATTCAGTGAGTTTGCACAAAAAGTTTCAGTAGGACTTTAAAGTTTCAGTGTGGTTTCTTGCAGGGACAAAATGAATGCTGGGACTGAATGCAGCATGCTGACAATCTTACAAAAACCCTTCTAGCCTGGGAGACAAGGACCATCACCTCCCAAATTTCAGGTCATTTTGGCTGTCAGAGGGATGCCTCACAGTAATACCAATAAATGAGACACCCCGAGCAGTTGCTTGCAAATCAGCCACATGTAAATGTTCAGGAGAGAGGATGAGTCAGAAGGGCAATTCCTCAGAAGAGCAGCAGCAAAACCTCACCTGTGACCAAGCACTTTCCCAGCCCATCTGGGTGCAGGTGAGCAGAGTGGCCAAAGTCACACAGGAGGGCCCTGCTCCCATCATCTGACAGCAGCACGTTCTCAGCTGCCAAGAGAAGGGTTCCATTAGTTTACTCTGCATCAGGAGATGAGAAAAACACTCAAAAGCACATAGAACTACAATTTCCTAAGCCCAAAGGATTTATTTCTCCTGTCACTGTCTTAAGCAAGTACAAAGCTGTAATTATCTCTTATAAACTACCAATTACCTGCCCTGGAGATTCTTGTAGCCCAGTGGTGGGCCAGCTTGGGCAAGCAGCTTGGCAGACCCACGGGGTGACAAGAAGAGGTGACAAATATGATATTCCCAGCAGTCTGGAACCAAGGGAAACTCTAATTTCAAACATAGATCTGAAAATCTAGTAAGTAGATCCCAAAACTTTAGTAAGTAGATCCCAAAACTTTAGTAAGTAGATCCCATAATTTGATCTCCAGGCAGTTTGCCTCTTCTAAGAAAAGGGAAGAACAAGGTACTTCAAACACTTTCCTACCTTTGACATCTCCATGGAGAATGTTTTGAGCATGAAGATACTCCAGACCCTCTAACACCTGGCCCAGGTAGCTGAGGGCTCTGTCCTCTGGCAGGCAGCCACTCTGTTTAATGAGCTGCCCTAATGACCCACCTAGGAAGGAATCCAGAGAGTCCATGTTATCTTTTGCTTAAATTCTCCCCAGCATCATTAGCATTCCTGGTGGTTTCCATTGAAAAAATGGGATCTTCCAGGTCTGACAGCACTTATCTTCCACACATGGCTCTCTTCCTTTTGTTTATACCCAGAGTTTTTGCTGCCCACAAAACCAGGCCTTGTTCATGTTTTTTTTTTTTTGCTTAGAGTCAGTTTAACAGCATTGCTTTGGAGCAAAAGCAAGTGCTCTGTGATCAGAACAGGCATTTCTAGGTGTTACTGACCACCACTCGTTCTTCAGAGCCTGTTTTCCATGGTTCTGGCCAGAAAAAGAGCACCAGGCAATGGAATCATTGAAGTTTGCTTACACAGCCAGGGCAACGAGCCCCACTGGTGTCATGCAAACCACCAGGAAGCACAAACCAGCCCCAGCTGTGTTTTACTGTGAAAGAGAGACTGGAATAAGGCAGGACTAGGAATCATTCCCCCCACAGCAAGCCCACTGCAGGGTTTACACACACCCATCCCAACCCACTGGGTTCCCGTGGTTCACAGCCTGTTTTCCATGGCTCTGGCCAGAAAAAGAGCACCAGGCAATGGAATCATTGAAGTTTGCTTAGACAGCCAGGGCAACGAGGCCCACTGGTGTCCTGCAAACCACCAGGAAGCACAAACCAGCTCCAGCTGTGTGAAAGAGACACCTTGAACTGGAATAAGGCAGAACTGGGAATCATTCCCCCCACTGCAGGTTTTACACACACCCATCCCAACCCACTGGGGATTTCACACCAGGATGCATTGAGGAACTAACAGATTCATACTGGGGCAGGAGGAAAAGGAGGTCAATGTGCACTGGGCACTGCCATGGTGTCCTGCTCACCCTCCATGAGCTTCATGAAGATGGTGACCCAGGGACCCTCCTTGACAGCACCGTACAGGGGCACCACGCTGGGGCTGCTCACGGCCGCGCACGTCGTCAGCTCCTCGGCACGGAAATGTTCCACCTGCACCTGCAGGAACAGGGAAAACTGAGCCATCCTGGGGGGGAACCTCACACAACTGTCCCTCTCTGGTGGCTGTGGGACAGCAGAGATGGGTTAACTGGGCTTGGTGGTCTTTTCCAAACTTAATTCTGTGATCTTCCTGAATAGAACTCGGGGAGTGCAGCAAGAAGTGGGAACGCTCGGGATGATGAACCCTCAATGTTTAAGGGAAGTGAAAATTCATCACAAGAGATGCCAGCTTGCAATAACTCCAGATTACAGGTAGGAAGGTAATTTCTGTCTCAGTAAAAGGATAATTTTGACAACTGAGGCAAAAAAAGCCCTGGGGATGGTGCAAAACTTGGCAAAAATTCAACTCCCCCAAAAGAGGGATAGTTTGTATTCCCCCAAAGGAGGGAATACAAAATATGTCCACAAGAAGTGATCTGCATGATCACCTTGTTAGGTGGTGTTCATCCTGCAAATGGTTAAAGAAAAACTTTATTCAATAAGTTCAGCCAAACTAAATAAAACAAGAATTTGCTGAAGTCCAGAAGGAAAACATGAGTCATGAAGATTCTGGTGGGAAAAAGATGCATCATGTTTCTTCTCTGTCAGCAATCCAGCTATAGCTGGTTTTCTTTCATCTCAAGAATTTGGAGAGCAGGTGCTTCCAGCACCAAGTCTGGTGAAAGAAGGTGAGGTAGAGGCCTCCTGTCACAGGGAGGCAGCAGGAACTGCAGACAGTTATTCATGGAAAATTAAATAGAGCATAGAAAAGTGTCCAATTTGCATGTTAGAACTCTCTGCTTTCAGAGTGTGATCTAAGAAGATGCATTTTTGATATAAAGAACCATCATTTATCCTTCAGTAATTAGGTGGGGGGGAAATGACATTTTGAAAGACTTCAGCTTCTCCTACTTTCATGTTTCCCTTTTCAGCACAACCATCTTCCTTCCTGAAAATACACCCCACAAGGAACAGCTATTCCTCCCAAGACTGTGGATTTGCCAAATGGATAATACATTTAAATAGCTACACACTGACAGGAAACAATCTGGTTGTGTCACCACAAGATTTCACACCTGAACTGTGAGGATGCAGAACAGGAATTAATTTTCTACATGCTTGAGAGATGTTTGTTTCTACAGCTGACAAATGAATGGTTATGAAATGGTTAAATAAATACACACCCTGGTTTGTCTTGCCTCTTACACCTTTCCACAGGGAGCACAGCAAGCTGGGCCCAGTGTAAATGGGGGGGAAAGTGAACATCTTAAACTGGAAAATGAAAGTTATGGTTCCTTTTTGCACATAATATTTTTGTACTCAAGGCAAACACTTCCCACACAAAGTTTTCTAGTGAAGTAATGTGAGAAACATCAGTTCACAGAGGTGATGAAAGTATTCAAGTGTAAGTTCAAATCAAATAGTTTACATTTTCCTCATCTCCTTGCATTATCCCTCTGTCTGCACCCCTGATGCCCCCTCAGCAGCCCACAAATCAATGTCCTGATCCAAGTTACATTCCACACACTTCCTACATCATGTGACAATGGCATACCCTGGAGCAGAACAGATTATAGAGCCAGCTTCTGGAAAAACACACATCCTTTGCTGCATCTGGAGCAGCATCACCTCAGAACAATGTGCCAGCACTGCAGCTGACACTGAGGAGATTAAAGCTCTGTTTTCAGATCCTACTGCCTGCCTTGGGTTTTTCCTACTTTATTCCTTTTTCAACAAGGAAATAAATACCTGCCATGTAACCACTTACACCAGACATGGTTTGAGATAAGAATAGTCAGATAACAGACAACCCACGCAGCTGTTGCTCCCCCGCAGTCACTCACAATCATTCAGACAGCTCTACTCTTGCCTCAGCACCCAGGATCCCTTTCAGCACACTTTAAAGCCAAATAAGCTTTTTTTTCTGGCTGCTGATCTTGGCCCCTGTGCACATACAGATCCTCCAGCTGCTTCTCTGTCTGCCATTACCCTGAAGTTTTTCCTTGGACACAAAAACAGCACTTCACTGTGACTGTACCAGGCCCTAAAGAGGGAAGAGATTTCTCTCCATGTGCTGTCTTGTGTCTTTCTCTCACACAGAATTACCTTTTTGGCAGCACACTGGAATCCTGTCTGCTTGTCCTCTATCTTGTACACCTCCCCAAAAGAGCCAATGCCCAAGGAACCATGGCACTTGGTCCAGTGAACCTCTTCTCGGTACTCGTAATCCACCGGCTTCAGCTTCTGCAAGTCCAACAAAAACAAGGAAAGAGACGTTTAAATGTTGAGCTGCATGGAGATCAACATTCTCAGAAGTAGCACAAGGACAGATACCACAGCACCTCTCCAGAAATCTCAGTACAAGATTACTTCTGTCACAGGCTTGAGATGAAACCATACAGGATAAACCTGCTTGATTTCTGTGGGCTCTGTTGGATCTAACTGAGTGCACCCCACTGCTGTAAAGAAAGGCCACCAGGATTCGGATGGCTTTGGAGCTCTGTGTTCCTCCCTTCTCCCTACAAAGCTGAATCCTACAACTAACCCAGATTCCTGTGACGAAATGCTTTTCTGACACTGTGAAAGCTTTTCTGCAGTCAGTAGATGGAGACTGTGCCTTAGGTGTCAGTGTGAACACGTTCAGGCAGGTAAGGGACACCTTGAGCTCCACAGACCATACTGACAGGGTCACACTGACCCCAGGGAAATCCTCCAGGAGGACTTTAAGGTGTTGAGAGAAAACGGAATTCAGAAGAAGTGAATCACATCCCTAGGATTCAAATGCATTTCTGTGCCCAGGCCCTGTGGGACACTGCAGGAGCTGCTGGTCCCAGCAGAGGCACAGCCTGGCCTCCTGCACCTCCCCTTCTACTCAGCCCTGGTTTCTGTCACACTCCAGCTCCTCCAGAGCCAATAAATATTGCAGCCTGGCTGAACAGATTGGGCTCTTCCCCAGCAAACAGAGGACATGGTTGAACACTGACTAAGCACAGAACCACTGCTCAGAGCCAGGCCTGCATGTCTGGTGACTGAGCACAGCATGGAGCCAGCAGTCTGAGACAGGCAAGGCTTGAATTCCTGCAGAAAACAACCCTGCATCGTTATCTGGCAGCTCCAACCAGATCCAGAACCATTTAGAAATCACAGTTTTAGAAGCAAGCACATGGGTACAGATTATCCCTCTCCCAAAGCCCAGGAGAAACTCAGCCTCCCACACCCCAGAGTGGCTCAGATCACCTCGTTCAGCAGCACGCCTTCATTTTCACTTGCTTCATGGAATTGTTCCTTCAGCTCCAGCCCACCTCCTCTCCACGTCTTGGCCAGGCTGGCTAAATTTTGTGGTTCTCCAAAACTCACACTCCCCTTCAAGGCATCTACCAAATATTCTTCCACAGAAAGTTTGTCAGAACTGGTTTGCACGGACTGGTTGATGCATTTGGTGAAATTATATTCTAAGTTTAGGCCAGATAAGTGACTGTCTTGATAGTTGAGGTCACCATGGATGTATGTGTCCAGAGCATTCTGCTTCATGGCACGGAGAGGATTGTCCACGTGTGGGAAATGGGGGGGAAGGATGTTGTAGGGGAAAGGACGGAGAGTCTCAGGCTGGGGAACAGTGTCCCTCTGTTTCCAAACATGATTAAGGCACTGAATAGGGCTGATCAACTTGTGCAGTTCAGTTTTGTACTGGCTCCTTGGGGAATGGAGTTTGCCCACAGAAAAAGGGGCATGGGCAGGCTTCTCAAAAGGCAGTGGATCATAGCCCAAGTCCTTGTTAAATTCAGGAACCCAAAAACTGTTTCTGTAAAGAGTGCTTTGGTGGGATTCATCCTCCTAGAAAACAAAACCAAACAGCTGAGCAGGAACCTCAGTATAGCCACCAAAATTCACCCAAGAGCTGTTAGGAGTTTGCAGGGACAGTACAAAAGGAAGGTGGAAGATTCTCACCTGGACAGGAATTGGGGTGCAGCTCTCCTGTTCTGGAGTTCTTGGACTTCTCCTGCCAGCAGCCACAGGTTGTCCTTTCAGCTTGGATCTTTTCTTGTGCCTTTTCTTCCTGGCCCTGCCCCGGTGCCTCCCTCTCCAGGTGGGTGCCATCCTGCCCTCCGTGGCGTGGGCCACATTGTTGGGGATGTGATCGAGGCTGTCCGAGCGGCTGCTGCAAGGCAGAGCACAGCAGGGCTCTGAGATGAGGCAGCTCACAGGGCACCTCCAACCCACAGAGGGAAAATTAGCAACTCTGCTAACTCAACAGAGAGCTAAAACACAATTTCTTGACTTCTAGTAGGAGTAAGTAGAAGGTCAAGGCCCAGCAGCACCTCTGGCTTTGTATAAAAGAAATGTTGGGGTGTGGGGGCAAAACATTAAAGTGACCCAGGGTTTACAAATTCTGGAAGAACAAGGCTGGAATGTACAGTCACAGAATGGTTTGGCTTGGAAGGGACCTTAAACCCACCCAGTGCCACCCCTGCTGTGGCAGGGACACTTTCCACTGTCCCAGGTGGCTCCAAGCCCTGTCCCACCTGGCCTTGGGCACTGCCAGGGATGCAGGGGCAGCCCCAGCTGCTCTGGGCACCCTGTGCCAGGGCCTGCCCATCCTGCCAGGGAACAATTCCTTCCCAATATCCCATCTAACCCTGTCCTCTGGCATGGGGAAGCCATTCCTCTTGTCCTGTCACTGCAAGTCCCTCTCCAGCTTTCATTTATGTCTCTTTTTTGAACATAGCAAAGTAGAGGGGAAAGCACTGCAAGTCTCCAAGCTGCTCTGAGACTGTTTGTGGTTGATTTCTAGTGAACACAGAGATGATGGATAAATGCAGTCTATTTTAAAAATTATTAAAATTAATAAATGTTTTCATAATATCAATGCCTGCTCTAATTTGAAGGAAAAGAGCTTTGCACAGAGAAGAGGGATGACTAAGAGCACTCAAATAAAACAGCTTCAAAAAGCTAAAATGTGCTGGCTTGTAAAGCCCAAAACTACAACATGATTTCTAAGAATGTGTACAGATACACACAACACCCCAGCTGGGGTCTGCACAAAGAGATGAACTCTCAAGAGGGATATTTGCCTGCAGTTACTCAGGGTCAGAAAGAAACAGTCCCTAAGGTTCTTTTGAACTCGAAGCATTCTGTGATTCTATGATTCCATACCAATCATGGCAGTTAGATTTTTAAAATTAAGCTCCAAGAGAAAACAAGATTTTTGATCTTCAAATGAAGCAATTGTTCCATTGACTCAGAGCAGTTCTGATACATTTCTCTGCCTTTCCTGATCAGTGATGCAGGGCACAGCCACTCTCTCCATCTTTTCCTGGTGTTTTAGATGCCAAAAGTAGAGTTCTGGCTGATGGCATCAGGACAGTACCTTGAGCCTGAATACATAGCAGGTGTGCATCCCAGAAAACCCCAGTCTGGTGTTTCAGTGCTAAAAGATGCCATAAGTAGAGTTCTGGCTGATGGCATCTGCACAGTGCCTTGAGCCTGAATACACAGCAGGTGTGCATCCCAGAAAACCCCAGATCCCACATAAAACCCCTCAGAAATGGGTCACTTTGCACTTCTTCAGATGGTCCATAGAACCACATCCTAAAGCCACTGGGCAGTGTCAAACCTCACACCCCACAAGGTGTCTGAAGCCACCAGCAAACAGGCAGCACCTAATTCTGTACCCCAGTCACCCATTTCAGGGCACTGGGGCTGCCTGACAGGGCTCCAGTGTGTAAGAAAGCTCCAGGATGAGCCCCAACAGGAAGATATTCTTCATGGAGAACAAGCACCTCACTCCCAGCTGACTCCAGAACAGCAATTCCCAGGCCTGCACTTGTCCACCACAAGTGTCACTGTCCCTTTTACCACTTGCAGCTTCTCTGTGTTCACAACTTCTGTTGTTGATCCTGTCATTAAGCAAAGGTTCTCTCATCCCCTTTTATCCTTCCAAGAAATTAAGCTGTTCCCTTTTCTGAGGGCTCCTTCTAGCAGCAGCCCAGGTTTCACACAGCTTTTCAGCAGATGGTGTAACAGTTTCAAAAGCATCAACACAGTTTCAGTTAAAAAAGACTGAAATTTCTCCTTGGATCCTTCTACGTCAAGCCTATGAACTTTAAAAAAAATCAGTCATTTCAAAAGAAATTTGACCATCCAGAAACAGCCAGAAGGCTACAAGTGCAGTAAATCTGCAGGCATTGCCAATAAAACAATGCAAGGTGTTTCAAGTGGTTTGTGCCTAAACTTGTATTTTTTCCTGATAGGAAGATGTTTTGGGAAAGACACATTCTTACCAGGCCTCAGACTGAAGAGGTAATTCCAACAGGAGTGCTTTTGGAAAAATATTTTAAGTGCAGAGAGCCAGGGTGATTTGGAACAAGGACAAGTCAGAAAACAGCAGTGAAGAGGGGTGTTTGTGTTAAGAGGTCTCTCACCTGTAACGTTTACTGTGGGCAATAAAGGATCTCTCTGATAAAGTGGGGCTGAACTCCTGATGTTTTCACCTGTGGGGAAAAAAAAAAACAGGATCATCACTCGTCTTAAACCAGGCAAAGTCTCTCCTAGTAACAACTGGACTCAAACAGCTCTACCACTGTGCTAAATGAGTGATCCAGACAATCAGTGCACAGTCATGTCACACCACCCACACTGCATTCTTCCTCCCCCACAATTAGGACGCTTCCCAGCTATCTCCTGATCCCCCAGCTCTTTCCCAGATGAGCTTTACTTTGGTTTCCTCCTCTTTATCCCCTCCTTTAAACCCCTTTCAGAAGTCAGCTAAGAACAGGTGCCCCACAGGACACAGATCTGGTTGGGGTGCACAGGTCTCATGCTGGTCTGTTATTTATGCTTTATTCAGTGGATGCTGCCACATTATTAGGAGATTTCATGAGCTTCCTAAATAGAGTCTGGGATGTGTCATCAGCTCCACCCCACTTGGGATTACAAATAGATGTGGCCTCAGCTCTCCAGGAGCGCCGAGGGAGTGAAATCTCATCCCTCTCTGCACATTCCTTTTTCTCAATGAAGCACAGCCCGCCCTGCTACTCACATTCTGCTTGGGCAATAATAGAAATTGATGCACAGCCTCCTTCTGTTTCTTCTTTTGCTGTTCCTCTGGTGATTACATCATTCAGGATTTTCCACTGACTGTGAAAGATGGCCTTCTTTGAATCTTCTACTTTGCAAACACTGCTCTGCTTTTCACTCACTGTCTCCTTCAGCCCCTCAGCAGCCGTGAGCTCCTTTTTGTGCTTGACTGCTGGATCAGGAGCTCCCTGGCATGCAATTCCCATCACAGCCATTTCCCAGCTTCAGGGAGACACTGAGCAAGAACAGAAAAACAAAACACTTGTCAAAATCCTTCACAGACAGAAGCAGCTTCAAGTTCATGAGAAACAGGAGGCTCCTGAAGGTATCATAATTAATAAATAATTCAAATCAAGGTGCTGACCATGTTCTGAGCTGGAGAAGAACCCTGGAGCATCAGTCCTCGATTTCTGACTTGGACCACTGAAGATCTGAATAGTCAACATTCTCAGGACTGAAAGTATGCAACCACACAGGTTTCAGAGAAATTTAATTCTTGGTATATTCCCTTAAATATAAACAGTGAAACCAAGGAGAAGGAGGAACTCCCATATCACTAAACAGGAAGAATGTTCATCCCCAGGAAAAGGGAAGATATGAAAGTTCCCCTAGAGTGCACCTGGGGGGAATGACACTGTGCTCTCACACCACATGAATGGCCATAAACCCAAATAATTCCTTTTTTCCCTGTGTTCAGTCATCCTCAAAGCCATTCCTCAATGGAGCCAGGCTCAACAGCCAACCTGCTCATCCACAGATCCTCCCTCGCTCCCTCCTTCCTCTACATCACCAGCAACTTCTGCAATCCTTGCTCAAGCCCATCAGAAGTGGAGCTCTGTTTACAGAGTGCAGGATCCATGGAAGTTCGGGTGGGATAGAGGACAGTGATGGTGCTGGAACCCTGTTCCTGAATGCTGGGGAGGGGATCAGCACAGACTGTGAATGACAGGAACACAAATGGAGCTCCAAACAAGTCCCAGCACAGGGGAAGGTGGAAGAGAGCTGGGGATGGAAAGGGGGAATCATAAACCTGCATGGAAGCAAAGCACTGAGGGACAGGATGGGGATACCCAGGGGTGAAAATCAGCAATGTGGAGAGTGAGGAGTTCCCCACAGCACGAGCCCCTGGGGAATACAGCTTTGGTGTAGCCCCTGATCCCCTCATTTTGGATTCTGGAGAAGTTAAACCAGCTGTTTCCTTATAAACCAGGATATGCTCTGTTGCCCCTTAAGTGCAGAGACCCCTTCCTCGTACCAGTGCAAAACTTTAAAATGAACATTTCCACCCTTAAACCACCCATAGAAATTCAGAAACCTTGGGCAATGTATATGGATGTTAAGCAGCACAAACCCAGATAGGACAAGGAGGGACATTTTAACAGAGGCCAGAAAATCAGATATCAGCACCACTACAGGAGCACATCTTGGGGCTCATCAGCTTCAATCTGCACAAATCTTTCTCTTCTCTCTCCTTTCCTTTCCCATTCTCATTCCCTTTCCTTTCCCTTTTCCTTTTTTCCCCACCTTAAGCAGCTGACTGGGGCAACAGGACATTTACTCCATCAGGCTCCTGGCAACAAAGATGAATCAGGAAAATGAAAAAATGAGTAGGTGCTCCATGCCTGAAGGACCACCAAGGAAAAGGGGAGGCATTTGGGAGCCAAGTGCATGAACCTTGGTGCTGTGAGTCACCTAACAACCTGGCAGGTATACAAGGAAAGTCAACAATGACCACATTCAGAGGCCAAACAGAGAACAGCTGCTGTGCAAAAGAAGTGCTGATGACAGTATCCCACTCATTACGGCCGTCCCGCTCCCTCTCCTCTACAGAAATTATGTCAATTCTCAGTGCTGTAAAATAATCCCTTGGAGCAGCAGGAGCAGAGCCTGCCAGATGACTAACCCAGCCACCAGTGACCAAACTGACAAGTTCAGGGTTATTTTTATCCTCACTCTCTCCTGACTTGCATTAACTCTGTCTCTCCTTGCCCTCCCCTCACCTTCAAGGTCCTTCAGGGCAAACCAATCCCCATGGCCAAAAAATACATAATTCTACCAGTCCCTCCTTGGCTGAGTCAAAGGAGAACAGAGAGAGGGGAGCGACAAAACTGCAAGTCCTTGTTGCCCTCTAAAATGGCAAAGAATAACAAGGAAACATAACTGAGATTAAAGTCAACAAAGTTCTACCTCACTTGCAGACTCAAAGAGACCGAGGCAGCAATTGTGAGCAACGGCCTCGACCCGGGCAGAGCTCAGGCAGTTTAATGTGTGACTCAGGTCTGTGGGGCTGTGCAGGACCAGAATCTGCATGCCCAGCCTGGTTTAACTGCTGCTGCACAATTTTCAGTCCTTGGAAAAGTCAAATGCCAAGTATTTTTATGGTGTGTACAGCAAAGCACGGTGGGCAGAAGCTGAGATTAAAAATAAGCAATCAGAACTTTTAAATAGTTTTTGAAGTGTAGCTTCTGCCTGGAGAAAAGGAGGCTCAGGGGAGACTTTTATTGCCTTCTACAGGTCCCTGACAGGAGGTTGAAGCCAATTGAGGGTTGGGCTCTGCTCCCAGAAAACAAGAGACAGAACACAAGGAAATGGCCTCAAGTTGTGTCAGGGGAGGTTCAAGCTGGATATTGTGAAAATTTCTTCACTGGAAGGCTGATCAGGCATTGGAATGGGCTGCCAGGGCATTCGTGGAGTGCCCATGCCTGGGGGTGCTCAAAAACCAAGCAGACATGGCACTTCATGATATGGCTTAGTGGGCATGGTGGGATTTGGTTGAAGGCTGGACTGAATGACCTTGGAGGTCTTCTCCAGGCTCAGTGATTCTGTGATTCAGAACTGAACAGGCCTGACTCATCTCTGTGCACATGGAAGGGGGCTCAGAGAGGTGCACAGAGCTCCTGAGTCCCATAATTCAGACCCAGGCACTCTGTCTCTGCCCAGAGCCACCCCACAGTTCCAGATAAAAGGGAGACTGGGCAGCAGCAGATGGATCTGAGGATCCACAGGAAGCCCACTAAAGCAGGATTTACCCACATGAGACACTCTGGAGCTGCAGTTCCCCTGCCTGTTTACGAGCTCCAGGATGAGCACAGCTTCCTGTACAGACACATGGGACAGACAAACAGCACAGGGAGCTTCATGGTCCTGGGCTGGAGGGTGCCTGTGTCCCACCCAGAGCTGCTTCTCCTCTCCCTCTGCCAGCTCACTTAGATACAGCTGTAATTCTTGATTTCCATACCCTGGACTTTCTTCCTTCTGTGGACATGTGATGGGCTCATTATTTTCAAGGCAGAAAAGGGAAGTCAGGTAATGATGCAGGAGATAAGAGTGGATAGTGCACTCCTAACCCACAATGGGCTTTTGATACCAGCTTAAAGTTTGCTCCTTATCTTCACTAAGGGTTTACTCACCTTGGGTTAACTAATGTTAGTTCCCACTGCTGTAAAACAGAAAGTGTGTTTTTACAGAATGAAAGCCAAACAGTCTCAGTTGTGCTGTGAAGGCCCCGCTCTGGTGGCAGCTCCTCCCTCAGCCAACGTGTGGGAGAAACTAAAATACTGGAGAAGGTCACCTGATACTTGAAGGGAGTCAGAACTAATGAGACACTTAAACATTATTAATGTAAGAGACAACAAAGTGGCTTTCTGCTCCTTTAAAACCTCCTCCTTCCTTCTCTAAAGTCCCTCTTCAGCTCTTCCATCTCAGCTGAAAGATGTTTGGAGCAGGGACCTTAAAAAAGCATTTCTGTGTGTCATGAAGTCGTTGTGAGAGAAACTCAGAGCTGGACAGGAGCCATGCAAACACCTTCCAGCACTGCCCCACTCCCCAGCACACCTTAAATGGGATCCTGCTTGGTGTGCCTGCCTCCAATCCCCAGCACACCATAATATGGGATCCTGGTTGGTGTGCCTGCCTCCAATCCCCAGCACACCATAATATGGGATCCTGGTTGGTGTGCCTGCCTCCAATCCCCCTGGACAATGGCTTTTTGGGGAATTTCAGTTAATGTTTTGTGGATCAGCCCATACATTTGGTCAAAAAAGACTTGGGAAAGAGCTTTAAAATATATGTAAGGTTTCCTAAGTCAACTTCACAGAATGGAGATTTCTTCTCGTCTGAGTGCACCCATTCAGCAGCAGTTTCACACTGACATTTAGTTTGAAAGCAAAGAAGAACAAGAGAAAAAATTATGTTGTCTCAGTGAGGTTTCCCACTTCCTTATGGACAGGAGTTCTGTGCACAGAGCACTAACTCAGGTTGCCTTTGCAGCTGCTGCTGGTTTGATCAAACACAAGGAGCATTTTTAGCCATGTTGCTTTGCTGACCACCACAACAAAGCAACAGCTGGGAAGAGCCAGGAATTTCTGCATCACTAGAGCAGGGAATGGCAACTGAGAAGAACCCTACACACCTTTTGGGGACCTTCCAGTCCTAACAGCTGTCAGTGAGTATGGCAGAAAGTGCCAAGTCTGTAGCCAAAAGAACCTACACAGGGTATTAGCCACAAAATCCTTGTGCAAAGCCACCAAACCTTGTCAAGGAGCAGGATCTTCCAAAGGAAAAAAAAAATTTAAAAAGATTATACTTATTATATGGATGGATCACATTAAAAATCTGGTTTGGGGCCACAGACATGTATATATACATATACACTTTAGATATATACATACATATAGATAGATATATATAAAATATAAATAAATAAATAAATTAAAGGATTCAAGGCCAGGTTGGACAGGACTTGGAGAACCTGGGACAGTGGAAGCTGTCCATGGCAGGGGGTGAAACTGGATGAACTCCAAGGTCCCTTCCAACCCAAACCATTCCATAATTGTTTGTACAAGCCCTTCAGACCCTGGGCACCACTGCCCTCCATCCCTGGGCTCCTCTCTCATCCCTGCCTCATGGATGGCAGCCCTGGGCTCCCTGGCCCGCACACGTTTCAGATGGAACTGAAATTCAGACAGTTCCGGTTTTGGCTGAGGCAGTTTAAGGCCTGTTACTGTAGCCCAGGCCTGGGTGGAGATTTAAACTGCTCAGAGCTGTCAGCAGGACAAGTTTCAGTTTGTGTCAGAAGGGACTGAAAAAAACCAACTGTAGCACTCAGCAGCCCCCCCAAACCTCAAAACACATTTAATGCTGCTTTAAGTGACCATGTCTAAGGGTGGGGGGAAAAGAAAGACTTCTCTTGTGTATCTAAGAGCTCCAAAGTGAAAATAAATAGAATGCCTGACTGATTAAAATCCTGGTGAGTCAGAGCAGCAGTTGCTATTCCAGGGAGCTCTCAGCCTTCACCCCCCCTTCCATAACCACTGTGACCCATCCAGCCATTCCAGGGGCTCGTGCACAATCCCCTCTCGTGTGGATCCACAGAGAAACACCAGGGAAAGCTGAAAACCTTCTCCCCAGAGCACCACAAGGTCCCTGTTTGAAGCACTGCACTATCAGCCCCATGGAGGAGCACGTCACATTACACACGATAGGCAGTGTGTAAACATGTTCTTTAAAGTGGTTTGATAGTAAATACTCCGAAATCCTCTTTCAGCCACTGGTGTTGTTTACTGTAAACACCAGGATAATGAGCCTGAGTTGATTTTTTTTTTTAGTTACCAGACATTAAGATATTGCAATAGTTTGGTTACAAAATCTGCAGGGAAATATTTGACTGGGTTTAATTATCAGCAGATTTCTACAAGCACCCAAACACACATTTATCCTCATTTCCTCGAGGACAGCCCGAGCACAGCTCACCCCTGGACAATTCTTTTCATGCTGCTGAACAAAGATATCTTGCCCAGAGTTTACAAACACTGCCACAAGCCCATTCACTCCGACAATGAGCAGGTTTTCCCAACCTCTTTGTAAACAAGGAGAACAGAAATAATCAGAACAAACTTCAGCCTGATAAGGATTTGCTTCCCAGCTGTTCTCACAGAGCTCTCAGGCCACTTAACAACAGCATGGCTTTGACAGCCCACTCATGAAGTTATTTCCTAAACTACAACAAAATGATACAATAAAGCACCTAAAGGGACAACTTCCAGCAGCCACCACAGACACACCTGAAAATCAATTCTGCCCAAGCAGGTGGAGCCAGGCTGTCACCAATTGTCACTTTACACTGCTTTGCAGCTTTACATTTCAATCATATTTATAAAATCCATGTAAATCCATGGGGAAGCAGTAAGGCTAGGATTCCTTACTTGCAAAAACAACCCAAAAGTTTAGTTAAGTTTAGTATTGATAGAAGCAGTTCTACATTATCTTAATTTATGATTGGTCCTGCTAATTCAGTTGTGAATATAAAATCATAATGTGAACTGATTGGGGTGATTTCTAACTGTCCAGCCTGAGCAGACTCTCGTGAGACATGAGGAAAAGTGGAACAGAACTGCCTTTAGGCAAGACAAGGTTCATTTTCTTCACTAAACCCTGATCAGCAAAGCCCACTCTCCTACAGATGCAATTCCCACGTGTCTGTCCATCCATGCATCCTCATCTCCCTCTCCCAGCATCTCCAGACCCCTTCCTAGCTCAGGGCTCTTTTACTCCCAGCCATCTGCTCATCTCAGAACCTGGAAATCTCTCTGTCCTCCGGGCCTCGATCTCTCTATCTCCACCAACACATCTGACACTTGCCAGCAAAGGTCAAAAGTCACAGAAGGAAAGCTGATTCATGGCCACTTTCCCTCCATCCTCTTGGCAATTATAATAATAATTCAGCACCTCATCACTGCTTCAACAGCTCAGCTCTACCCTTTCCCATTTAACACAGAAAGAAAACTCAGGACAGACTCATTAACTTCAAGTTCATTAACTCCAGTGGCATTGGATCAGGGCCCACAAACCCTTTAGGTTTTCAGTTATGTTTGTTTGTTATGCTCCTTCACAGCGCTCTACAAGATTCAGTCTCTTAATACAGTTAAAATTTAATAGTTAATAGCAAGTGACTCATTCCCAAGGAATCCGGTGGCCGTGCCAATTAACAGACATCAACTGAGGTAAAATGCACTAAAGCAGCTCACTACAGACACACTCAATTCAGCTATTCTTATCACTAATGCCACAGCACAGAAGCGTGAATTATTACTCATAAAAGCATTCAGAAAGCCAGCTGAAAAAGAAATTCAGACTTTGTTTATAGGTGCTGGTTTCAGACTGCTGCGGCGTCCATGTGCAGAGCACTCAACACATGTTTCTAATGTAACCAGTTAAAGCTGACAGGAAGCATCTGAGATCAACCACAGCAGCAACTCATTAATCAGCAAAGAAACATATTAACCTTTTGCCAGAAAATTAAAAAAAAAGGAAAAAAAGAAAAAAAAAGGAGTTAGGCATTTTGTTGTGCTAAAGGGACGCTGGGGGTGAAAAGGAATTCAGGTGAATTAAGGTCCGGCTCGGTTGTGTTGTGATGAGCTGAGCTCATCCCTCCCTCCTTCTCCCCTCTCCAGGGCCAGGGATCAGCCAAGTCCCTGCACCGGGAGCCCCGGGAACCGGCAGCTCGGGGCGCTGAGGGGCACCGGCAGCTCGGGGCACCGCAGACTCGAGGACGTGCCGGGCAGCAGTGACATCCAGCTCCGAACACCCACACACAGCGCAGCGAAGGGAGCGGCGGCGGCGGGGCCCGGCGAGCCCATCACCCGCTCGGAGC
>NW_005054518.1:590894-601186 GCF_000277835.1 Geospiza fortis
TCGTCCGCCATGTTGGCTGTGGCTCTCGCTGGTCCGGGCCCCGCCGTGTCCCTCGGTTCCTTCGGGCAGGGGGTGACAGGTGTGTGGGGGCCACCTCGGAGCCCTCTCAGAGGTACTTCAGTGCCGCAGTAGCGCGTTTTCCCTGTCAGGAGCCGCTCCAGAGAGTCGCCCATTACATTGCTCTTGCCTCCGGAAGCTGAGACGTTCTACTGATTTTTTTTTTCCTTGTCTAAGACTCTGTCGCCCTTTCCTGGTGAAATGAGAAGGGAAGGGCCGCAGGAGTGTGTCCCCCAATGCCGGCGCTCCTACCGGTGGTGGGGAATGGGAGGTGTCAGTCCTGCTGTGGGGAGATTTTCAAGTGGTATTAGTTATGATAACTCTGATCTCCCCAGTAAATTACGCTTTATTATTCGGCTTATACTTTGCCCAAGTACGGTTATGTTTTGCTTTGACACTAAAGGAAAGGGTGGGTGTGAATGACTTGGTCCTTGACTCAGTGAGATGGGGGAGCCATGGCAAATAGAACATTTCAGAGGTAGTTTCAGAGCTTTCAAGAAAGGTTTGTGATGAACTTAGAGAGCCATAGAAACATGGATTGGATTTGATGGGAAGGTGCCTTAAAGCCCGTCCAGTTTCACCCCTGCCGTGGCAGGGACACCTTCCTCTATCCCAGGCTGCTCCAAGCCCCGTCCAACCTGGCCTTGGACACTGCCAGGGATGCAGGGGCAGCCCCAGCTGCTCTGGGCACCCTGTGCCAGGGCCTGCCCAGCCTCCCAGGGAAGGATTTCATCCAGTGCTTATTCCTTCTGGATTTGGACTCCTTGTGTGACACAGGAGCAGGGAATGATTCACAGCTCTGGTAGAGTTTGTGTGTGTGTGAGAACCACAGGGATGATGCTTGGAGCAGCCTTGGAATGGGAAGGAGCAAGATCCCACATCCCTCACCTTCAGCATACACTGGCTCTGCACAGGGGCCTCTTGTTCAAACTCCTTGCACCGTTTGGATAGAAATTGTAACTTCCAACAGCTCTTTCATAGGAGGATTCTGGTGTGTCAGTTGATGATTGAGTGTTGGTTGCACTCAATGATATTAGAGGTTGTTTCTAACCTGTATGATTGTATGTTCTGTGTTGCAGAAGAGTCCCCTGTTGCCCATTTAACTCTGGGTATGAACCCTGAGTTAAAAGAGCCCATCACAGTAGGTCACTGTCACACCTCATGTGTTGTAGTCGACAGGATTTTCTGCAGGTTACTCCAGAACTTGTGGAATTGGTTAAAGCCCTCAGCCCTCCAAGGAGAGAGCTGGTAGATGGAGGTGGTTTCCAGTCCTCCCTGGAGCAGCTCTGGGTTGGGTGTAGGGAGAGAGTTGAGTTTTGGGTTCATGTTCTGTGTGCTCTCGTGTTTGGGCAGAACGTGTTAGAGTCACAGAGCCTGGGATCCACAGAACCTCCAACATCCATGAGAAAGAATCATCCTTACACAGTCAGAGACTGGTTGGGGTGGGAAGGGACCTGAAAGTTCCTCTGCCATGGCAGGGACACCTTCCACTGTCCCAGGCTGCTCCAAGCCCTGTCCAGCCTGGCCTTGGACGCTTCCAAAGATCCAGGGGCAGCCCCAGCTGCTCTGGGCACCCTGTGCCAGGGCCTCACCTCCCTCCCAGGGGAGCATTTCTTCCTAATCCAAGCTGAAAGAAACCTTGAAGTGAGGTAGGAGTTGTGACAATAGCTGGTCACATCATTTGACATAATTTTCCTTTGAAAATCTGAGGTTATTTTTACCAGAGTAGTTGAGGTGATTGTGGTGTTACATTTAGGGGTATTTATGACCTTGATATTTTTATCACAATGGAAAGAAGAGCAAATAAAGTTTTTTGACAAAATAAAAAAGACCTTAATACCCATGTTGTGGGTTTGAGCAAGCCACACTTTCCATTGGAGTTATGTTCTGTAGTTGTTGGGGATGAGGGAGAAAAGGAGGGGGACAGGATTGAGAAAAGCACACGTGGAGCTTGTCACAAGCCCAGGTTCAACACTGAAATCCAGAGCACTCTGCTTTTCTCTTGTGGTTAAGTGGTGTGAAATGAGTCGGTGGTCTCAGTTTTACTGGCAGAGAGGTTTGTCACTCTTGGAGCTGTAGAGGATGTCTGGAAGGCACGGATGGAGTGTGATGGGTGTAACAATGACGCTGCAGTCAGTGAGCACGGTCACGGCACAGGTACAGCTCGGAGATGGGAAGAGCCCTTCAGCTGAGAGCAGCAGGAGCACGTCCTGACCGCTCCGAGCTCCCGACAGCTCTGCAGCCCCAGCAGGGCTTGGGGCGGGGTGAGAGCCCCGCCTGTGCCACCCACCGGAGCTGCAGCGGCGCTGGGCCCGCTCTGCCCTGCCCGTCCCGGTTCTGCTCTGCCCGCCCGGGCTCTGCCCTGCCCGTCCCGGCTCTGCCCTGCCCGTCCGGGCTCTGCTCTGCCCCTCCCGGCTCTGGTTCAGGTCCCCCTGCCCCTCTGGGCTCTGCTTTGCCCGTGCGGGCCCTGCCCTGTCCCTCCCGGCCCTGCTCTGTCCCTCCGTCTTGGTTCAGGGGCTCCTACGGGTTTCTGTTGTGGCAATCAAACCCACAAGTAGCTCTGAGCACCAGCACACATGGAGAGAATGCAAATACAGCTGTGCTCCTGTTTATGGAAATAGCACAGGGCGTATCTGTACTTGGTTTGAAGAGTTAGCGCAAATAGCTGCATTAATAATTGCTGCAAAATATTCAGTGTCCTCCTTTTGGGTGCCCCAGTAGTGTCAAGACCTACTTCTGTGATTGCAGTTACAGTTCAGAGAGCACCCACAGCCTCACAGAAACCTTTTGTTCCTGCCTGGATTGATGATGGTGATCCACTCTGGGACCACTGGTCAGGAAAAGCTCTTAGCTGGGAGCTCCTGATCTGTTACTCCACATTTGGTGTGTGTGAGCCAAGAGCAGCAAGTTACAATAAAAGGACTTGAGCTAAGCAGGCTTTGGCAGCTTCAGTCTGGATCCAGAGATGGAGACAGCTTGTTCCACCTTGGCTCATCTCCAGCATCATCCCACCAATCCCAGGGACGTGTCCCCATTTTAAAAAAGAGAATTCTGACCACTTTGCCACCCTGTCACTCCAGCCCACTCTATCCTGTTCTAATCCGTCTCCTGGAAGCTGAGGTCCTGCCCTCATGGGTGCTGCTGAGCTGGGGCACAGGAGGGCTGGGGCCACCATGCTTTATGTGCTGGCATTCCCAGAGTCTGTTCTTGGGTCGAGGTGTCCCCTCCTTCAGGTGTGTTGGAGTTTGGTGTGTGGCCATGGCAGCTACACTGGAGAGCCTGTGTGGAGGGTGACCCTCCCAGGGGACGTTGGGTGCCTTACCCATGAGAAGAGCTCCTCCAGCAGGTCCTGTGGGGAGGATGACAGAGCAGCACTCCATCTTCCAGCGGGGATATGGGATTGGTGTGCCAGCTGCACAAACCCCCTCTGTGAGTGGACACTGGAGCTCTCAGAGCTGAGGTGGTCCCACTCAGACCCCGCTGCTCTCACTGTGACTTTTGGAGCCACCTTGAGCCAGTGTGACAAACAGGCTCTTGGCTGTTCTCTTCCTCAGAAATTCATCCTGAAGCAACTGCTTGAAAACTTCACCATTCAAAAGTTTCACTTCCCAAATAGTGCTGTGCTATAAATACCCTGTGCAGTGGGATATGACATTTACTCCCACACAAGACACAGCAGGCTTTGTAACTTGCAAACTCATTAACCCTTGAGTGAACACAAGGTAAGGAGCTTGTGGGACAGGCTCGTGTTGCAGCCTGTGAGCTGCTGTGGGCTGCTGGAAAGGAAACAGGAGGGGAATTGCACACAGAGTTCCTGCAGTTACACTGGAAAAACTCACTTCTTCCAGCTGTTTGGACAGCACAGAGTGAAGATGTTGCTTTAGGAGTATTAGTGCTTTATTCCACTCTTATCAACTGATCTCGGAGCACTTTCCTGTCCAAACCAAAGAGTTTGCTTTAATTAGTTTGCTTTAATTTCCGATTCTGCAACTGATTTATGATCCTTGACAAATTTCTTAGTTCCTTGGTTTCATTTCCATATAAAACAAATGGTAACTGCTTTTCTTTTGTTCTTTACCTGTTGTGTATAGGTATCATAGAGACATGGAATTGTCTGGGATGGAAACCAAAATGAGATGGAAAACCCATCCAGTCCCACCCCTCTCATGGCAGGGACACCTCCCACTGTCCCAGGCTGCTCCAGGCCCTGTCCAGCCTGGCCTTGGACACTTCCAGGGATCCAGGAGCAGCCACAGCTGCTCTGGGCACCCTGTGCCAGGTCCTTTCCACAGGGAAGAATTCCTTCCTTACCATGGAATCAGAGAATGGTTTGGCTTGGAAAGGACCTTAAAGGTCATAGAGATAGATAGATAGATAGATAGATAGATAGATAGATAGATAGATAGATAATGAATAAAGACATATACTAGAAATTCAGCCGTTAGGCTCTGTCTCTGTCAGGTGCACTGACTGAAGTGCTGAGGTGCTGATATTTCATAAATATACTATAGAAATATATAAATATCCTCTCTCTGTATACATGTGTCTCAGTGGGTGTAGGTTTGTAATGTTTGTATCTTTCCTATTGAGAAAGAGCTGAAGTCACCTAGATGGGTAGATTTTACAATGAGTGGGTCATTTTATCCCCTTGCATAACCTCACCTCAAGCAAGGTGTGTGTCAGGGCAAGTCAAGAGCACAATTATCAGAGCAGCCCAGTGCTGCTGCTGCTCCTCTGTGGGTAATGCAGCCCAAGGTTTTAAAAGTGTGTGATGTTGGCATGTGAGTGTTTGTCTGCTGCTTGAAAGACTTTGCAGAGAGGGTCAATGTGAAGCTGTGTCCGCGAGCTTTAGGTTGGAGATCAGGAGAAACCTCTTCCCCCAGAGGGTGCTGGGCACTGCCCAGGCTCCCCAGAAAATGGTCCCAGCCCCAAGGCTGCCAGAGCTCCAGGAATGTTTGGACGATGCTCCCAGAGATGCCCAGGGTGGGATTGTTGGGGTGTCTGGGCAGGGCCAGGGGTTGGTCTGGATGATCCTTGAGGGTCTCTTCCAGCTTGGGATACTCCATGATTCTGTGAGAGAATGTCTTGGGATATTCATGCTTCTGTAAGAGAAATGAATCCTAGCATTGGAAATGGGTTGGTTCCATCTCCCTGGGGTGGGGTGTATGAAAACAAACAAATTCAGGCCTTTGTAGAATGGGTTTGATTCCAATTCTAATCTCAGTTGCATGACATAGATGTGATCCCTCCCAAGTGCTTGTGCCAGTGAAAATGCCTCAATGGCTTCCCAAAGTTTTTCATCAGCTCTTCTGAATGCCAAGCAGTTCCAATTAATCAGAGACTGGCCCTGCAGGGAATACTCTGCTGCACAGCTTCCTCTTGTGTTTGCCAACACCCGCTGCAGCCGCTTGTGCTCCTGAGCGAGTTCTGCTCCGGGCTCTCGGCGCGGGGCTATCGCAGGAAACACACGGCAGGCAGGGCTCCCCTGTGGGGAGCAGCAGAGGGCACGGCCAGCGGGGCCACAGCCCCTCGGGCTGCTCATTTATGGGCACGAGGAGCAAGTAAACATCGAATTTTCCCTCTCTGCTGCGAGCTCAGCTGGGGATTTCAGTGCTCCTCTGACCGACTTACGCGGAGCTGAGTTTTGATCAGATTCTGCTGCAGAGGCAGTGGCACTGCCTTTATCAAAGAGGAAAGGAGCACTGGGAAGACAAAGCTGAGATTATCAAAAGTACAAATTCCTTATTCATTTTAAGGAATTTGAGTGTTCTTTTTCTTGTAGATTACAGGGGTTCTCTGGTTGTGATGATTCCTTAGCAGATTTCCAAACTCAGCTCCTTAAAAATCAATTTTCTGGGAGTCACAGGTTCACCAGAAACAGATGTCACTCACTTCAGATACTTAGGAGTGTATTAGAGAATAAGCCCCAAATCTTTGTCAGAATATTACAAAAGACATGTGGCGCGTTTCTTTCTAAGCCCCAGTTCTGATAATTAAGCAGTAAATGGAAAATTCAAATACTGCTTTTTGAAAAGGAATTGTTAATATATAGTTTGTAAAGATCAGGTTCATGAATTTTGAGAAGTTGAGAAGTTGATATTTCTATTTGATTGAATACTCTTTTTTTTAAACTGATGACTCTTAATCCAAAATGAGCAATACTTTCTTCTAAGGGAGCTGGTTCTAGTTCAACTCTTTGTACCCATTTGTCAAAAACATGTCCCAAGTACAACAGTTACTCATTAGCACTTTGATCTATGTAGATAGAGGGAAGGAAAAGTGTGCTGGGTTTTGTGACCAGCATCTCAAGGGGCTTTGTCTTTGCTGATGTGTAGAGATGAGGGATGGGAAGTCAATGGAGATGCCTGTGCACAGCATTTATGGAGTTTTCATCCTCCATGGAGTATTTCAGCAGCAGGAGGGGCCAGCATTGACATTCCCTGCAGGTTCTGCTCTGTGTACAAAGAGGACTTTGTCCCTAGATAGCTGCTCTGGTCACATCCCACTGTGATTTCACTATGAGCTTGCTGCTAATGTCACACACAGCCGAGCTGAGAAGTGCCAGGCAGGGTCCAAAAGCCACCCTGGCTTGCTGGGACTCCAAGCTGAGGTGTGCAGGTATAAAAATTCCCAGGCTTGCTGGGACTCCAAGCTGAGGTGTGCAGGTATAAAAATTCCCAGGCTTGCTGGGATTCCAAGCTGAGGTGTGCAGGTCATTCCAAAACTACCCACGACTTGTTGCAGGCAAGACACCTGGAAAAAAGGAATTTGGCTTTGTGTTTCAGCTGAGCAAACTGGTGGCTGAGCTTCCACTGCAGGGTTGCGGCAGCACTTCACAAAATCACAGAATCATTCATGGCAGAAAAGACCTTTAGGATCATCAAGTCCAACCCCACACCACTACCATGGTCACCACTAAACCATGGCATGAAATGCCACAGCCACGTGTTTTTCAAACACTCCAGGGATGGTGGCTGCACCACTGTCCTGGCCAAAGCTAACCCTTTCTGGGAATAGCTTTTCCCTAATATCCAACCTGAACCTCCCCTGGCACAACCTGAGCCATTCCTCCATCACTTGTTTCCTGGGAGAAGAGGCTGATCCTCGCCAGGCTGCAGCCTCCCAGCTTTGCAGGGCTCTCGTGTTGGACAGCACTGGGGTTATTCCCCACATCTGCTTTGTTCCTTCCACAGCAGAGCACAGCACTCACTGGGCAGGCTGGGTACAGGCAGGTTTGATCGTAAGAATTATTCCAGTTAGCAATTTTTAAAGGCCACAGGATGAGGGCACAAATTCAGTGGCTTACTTGGGTTTCAAAGTCTCCTCTGCCCCAAATGGCAGTTGTCTGTAAATCATGGAACCATGGAATGGTTTGTGTTGGAAGGGACCTTAAAAATCATCTCATTCCACCCCCCTGCCATGGGCAGAGACACCTCCCACTATCCCAGGTTGCTCCAAGTCCTATCCAACCTTCCAGAGAGCTATAATACATGAATAAATAGTCATTTATAGGAATAATATGACCATATATATGTCCAAATATGACAATTTCTATAAATACATATGACAAATAATGACACAATATATTAATAAATGACCATTTTCATGTCCATTTCTCTCCTTCCTCAGTCCAGAGGGAGGGCAGGAAGGTGAACAACATCACATCTGTGCTGCTGCCTCTTAGACAAGACTTTGTCATCATGCTGGGACTGATTCTTGCTGGGCAATGAAGCCCAGGGCTGGAACACCTCTCCTATGAGGACAGGCTGAGAGAGCTGTGGTTCAGCCTGAAGAGGAGAAGGCTCTGAGGAGAGCTCAGAGCCCCTTCCAGGGCCTAAAGGAGAGATGGAGAGGCACTGGGGGACAAGGGATGGAGGGACAGGACACGGGGAATGGCTCCCACTGCCAGAGGGCAGGGATGGATGGGATATTGGGAATTGGGAATTGTTCCTGTGAGGGTGTAGAGACAAGGGCCTGGATTGACAGGACAAGGGAGAATGGCTTCCCATGCCAGGGTAGGTGGGATATTGGGATGGAATGAGTGGGCAGGCCCTGGCACAGGGAGCCCAGAACAGCTGTGGCTGCCCCTGGATCCCTGGAAGTGCTCAAGGCAGGAGGCTGGACATTGGGGCTGGGAGCCCCCTGGGGCAGTGGGAGGTGTCCCTGCCATGGCAGGGGTGGCACTGGGTGGTGTTTTAGGTCCCTTCCCACCCAAACCATTGTGGGATTCCGTGGTTTACAGGATCCCAGGGACAGGCATGCAGGGCTGGTGTTCCCTGGAGCACAGCCCCAGCACAGGGGCTGAGGGAGGCAGCTTTGGGCAGGGTGGGGTGACCTGGGTGTCAGACCCGGCTGTGTCTGCAGGGGCTGCCCTGGGCTGGGGCTTTGACCAGAGCCCATCTCCCTGTCACTGCTGGTCCCTTCCTCAGCCCTCACCCCCTGCTCACACTGTGGTGAAGCAGCAGGGCTGGCTCCAGGACAAGGCGTTGGGAACCCCTCTGCTCCCAGCACTGCAGATGTGGGCTTTGGAACAAATCTCAGCTGGACAAACAGTGTGGGACGGAGCCCACACAGCTCCAGGGGTTTCAGCTCTGCAGTCGGAGTGCCAGAATGTGGGGTCTTGTTGTGAAACATCCTGAGTCTCTTGTCTGTCTGTCTGTCAGGTGTGCGGGATCCCCTGGCTGTGCACAGCCTCTCACCGTGTCGGGAAAACCTGTCCCAGCTTCCTGGAATCCCTGCTCAGCCTCCTGCCCGGCTGGGATGCTCCGAGCCCTCCCTCACTCAGGGCGGGCAGCAGCACCCACACAGGGAGTGGAACAAGAGCAAATCCCGGGAGCCCTGCGGGGGCTCGGCTGTTGGGCAGTTTTCCCTTCTAGAATGTCCCCTTTCATCCCAGCCTCTGGCCTGCACCTGAACCGTCTGAAACCCCGATGTGAAAAATGCATGTATTTTATGATTGGCTTTTCACAAATATTCAAATGAATATTATATGTGATGTGTTAGAAAGTGATGCTGTAGTAATTCTCTTAAGGACTGTGTTAAATATAGTTTTAGGTTATAAAAAATGTTAAAATAGAAACTATGCTATGTAGGATACTTTTTTTAAAGAAAGGACTCTCAGTGAGATAGCAGCCACAGGACACCTGAATCTTTCAGAGAAAAAGAATTTATTGCTCCATTATCAGAAGAAACGAACTTCTTCCTGCCTCGAAGGCGCTGTTAAGATTCAGAGGAAGAAGTTGAGAATGACTAGACAGAATCCTGTGTTTGAATGGAATTTATGCATTGTGAATGAGGTGTATGAATATGCAACAGGCTATTCCTTTTAAGGGTTAATCCTCTGTTAACGTGGGTCCTTTTTCGGGCTCATGCTGCCCAGAGAAAGGTACCCAGACTGTCGATAACTCTTTGTATTTGTTGTCTCATGTTGTCCTAATTCAATTTGTCCAAATTGTTATTATTCTAATTGTATTACTATTTTTTAAATAACCATTTTATTACTATTAAACTTTTAAAATTTTAAGAACAAGTGATTGGCGTTTTCCACACCCGAGCAGCTCTTCGCTCTTCCAGGCGTTCAGGCGGTCCCAGCTGAGCCCCAGCAGCCGCTGCCGGTGTGAGGCCGATGCTCATCCCCCGCCTTGCGAGGAGCTCGGCGCAGCTCCGTGTCCCCATGGCCCCGCCTCCCCCGAGCTGCAGAAGGGACGTGGAACTGCCACGCTCGGTGTCCTCCGAGCAGATTTCTTTACCTGGCTGCTACATCCCGTTCCCAGGTTCCTGCCACACTCCAGGCTGTCACCTCTGCCACCACCTGGAACCTCACCAGCAGTGTTTACAGCTCTAATGCCAGTCACTAATTTTCTCTGATTGGAAATATGAGATAATGTTGGAAATATTCACACATTTTCTCCTGTTTCTCATCTGTGGTGGGAAGGGCTAATGAGAAACAAAAAAACAGAAAAGCAAAGGATTTTCCCTTCCTCCCAACTACAATCCTGCTAGAGACATTCCAGCTCTAGAGATTTACTCAGTGTTGACTCTGGGTATCCTGTCCCTCTCCTGATGTCCCCAGCCTCCCACACAGCTTCTTAGTCCAGTGACACCTCCCTTGGTGCTCTCTCCCATAACTCTGTTGATCTCCTGCTGTTAAAGCTGTATGTCCATCCATCCATCCATCCACCATCCATCCATCCACCATCCATCCATCATCCATCCATCCATCCATCCATCCATCC
>NW_005054518.1:601522-620438 GCF_000277835.1 Geospiza fortis
GTCCATCCATCCATCCATCCATCCATCCATCCATCCATCCATCCATCCATCCATCCACTATCCATCCATCCATCCATCCATCCATCCATCACCCATTCATCCATCCATCTGTCCCTCCCTCCCTTTATTTCCCATTCAGGTGTGGAGCCAGCTGGCAGAGCTGGAGGTGTTCAGCCTGGAGATGAGGAGGCTCCAGGGAGACCTTAGATCTCCTTCCAGTGCTTAAAGAGCCTCCAGGAGAGCTGGAGAGGGACTTTGGACAAGGGCCTGGATTGACAGGACAAGGGAGAATGGCTTCCCATGCCAGGGTAGGTGGGATATTGGGATGGAATGAGTGGGCAGGCCCTGGCACAGGGAGCCCAGAACAGCTGTGGCTGCCCCTGGATCCCTGGAAGTGCTCAAGGCAGGAGTGCAAGGTGTCACTGCCCATGGTGGGGAGTGGGAACAAAGTGATCTTTAAGGTCCCGCCTATGATTCTAGACTGAGCTTAACTAAGAAAAGGTTAAGCAGTGACTTGATCGTGTTCTCCAGTGGAGATTTTGATGTTAGAGGACATTGATTTTAACAACACAAACACCAGTGCCAACAGCCAGGAGGAGGGAGGCAAATCCAGGCTGGCACAAAACGAAGAAAAGGCTCATTGAATCCACTTTAACTCCATCAGTGAACCAAAATTAAGTGTCTGTCTCAGCTTGACCATCTCCCACAGTAATTTCTGCATTAAAATAAACGGCTCCTGCCACAACAGGGAATTGCAGCGCGGGATGAGCTCAGGGCTGTGTCCCCTCCCTGCCCGTGTCATGTTACACTGTCGCTGCTTTGACTGAGAGACGAACTCTCCGGTTTGGCTCGTGTAACGCCAGACACAAAAAGAGCTCATTCATCAACGGGATCCCAAGATGCTCTTGCAACATCACGGGGAAAAGCTGCTGCTTTGCCAAGTTTAGACGGGGACCTGATTCTCTGTGCACCAGGCTCAGACATGTCTTAACAGATCAAAGAATTGTCATAGATAAGAGCAGACACTCTCCTGCTAGATAGAAGCAGCTCCTACCTTGTGAGGTTAAGGAAAAGGTTCTTCTTTTTTAATGTAAATGCACACTTTAAAAAATCACTTCTAAAAATTAAGAAATCAATGTCTTAAGAAAAAAAGAGAGGAGAATCTTTCATCCCCTTCTGCTTACAGGACACTCATTCTTCCCCCCTTCCAGAGGCATTCATAGACAGCTGGGTAAGGAGCCTGGATGGGGCTGTGCCACCTGGAGCCACATGCGTTGTCCCATGCTCCTTCAGCAGGGTGCAAAATTTCACTGCCTGTCTCACCAAAGCTGCACAGGGGATTTTCAAAAATTCAAAGATCACTTTTGCCAGTGATCCCATTTTTAGGACTGTACCCTCAGCTCCTGGGCACTGGGAACAGCGTCTCTGTTACCAGCTCTGTATTTGTCCAGTTGAGAGTGAAGGGTCCAGCAAATACCTGCAAAGAGCTGCAGCCATTGGATGGATCCCCTTCCCACCTTCCTGCAGCATCACCCACCAGGAGATGTTTGATTCATGAGCTGCTCTGAATCACCTGTGCTGTGACCATTCCAACCTGCACCTGGCACGAGGACTTGTCCAAGGGATACCTTGAGTCTTCCTCAAAGAACTGTAGAGAATTCACCTTCCACAGAAAGCATTCCAGAGAAAGGAACAGAGCTGGGAAGGGGCTCAGCCTGGAGCAAAGGAGGCTCAGGGGGCCCTTGTGGCTCTGCACAGCTCCTGACAGGAGGGGACAGCCGGGGGAGTTGGGCTCTGCCCCCAGGGGAAAAGGCACAGGACAAAAAGAAACAGCCTCAGGTTGTGCCATGGATGAGTCAGGTTGGATGTTGGGGAAAAATTAATAATGGAAAGGTTGTCCAGCCTTGGGACAGCCTGCCCAGGGCAGGGGCAGAGTCACCATGCCTGGAGTGACTTAAAAGGTGTGTGAATGTGGCAAATGGGGACATGGGTTAGTGGTGGGCTTGGCAGTGCTGGGGGAATGGTTGGACTCAATCTTGGAGGGATTTTCCAACCGAAATTTCTATGATTCTGTGAAATTTCTACGATTCTGAGGTTTCTATGATTCCGTGATCCTTAAGGAATATTTGGGCAGGATGGTGCTGGAAAATCTGCTGAGCTTCTGAGATTGTGTCCACCCCAGCTGTCAGCCACAGGTCAGCTGGAGCTGGCAGGGCTAATTCAGCTCCTGCAGGTTCATTTGGTGGCTGGAAATTGAGTTTCTGGGCACTGCAATGGCTCTGGCTCTGAGCCAGAGAGAGGTGAAGGATGGCAGGGGGCTGTCCTGGACATCTGTGTCACATCTCAGGCAGGTGAGGACAAATCCATCCCATACCCTGGGAGCTGTGGGCAGAGATGGATGGGGGGCTGTGCCCCAGTTCATGGTCTTTGACATTGAAGTGCTCATTAATGAGGCAGCTTTAATCAGACCCATTAATGGGGTAGATCAAAGATCATCTGGCAAAGCACTTTGGCACCAGCTGGCATCAGAGCAAGGACTCCCCAGCAGAAGCTTCTGGAGCTGAAGCCGCTCCCTGTGGCTGCTGCTGCCCCCATGGTAGCTCCTGATTTGGGGACAAGTGCACACGGGGACTCAAAGGTGGATCCCCAGTGGCACTGCACCCACCAGCCCCTCTCAGCCATTTCTGCAGGAATTATTGATGCTGCAATGAGAATTTGGGTATTTGCACCCAGCAGGGCCTGGGGGAGGCTGGGCTGGTCCTGGTCACTCGTGTCCCTGCCCCACATCCTGACAAAGCAGCAAACCCAACCAGCAGCCGGGGCTCTTCCAAAAACAATGACCTCATGTTGGAGCCATGGAGCATGTGATTTCCCAGGCACTGAGAGCCTCCCTCCTCCAGAGGGAGAGGAGCTGTGCAGGATCCAGCTGGGATCCAGCAGCAAAGGCTTTATCCTCTCTCCAAGGACATGGGGTCCAAGCAGGACTCTGCCCAGGAGATGGGGCTGCCAAGGCACCATGCAGGAAGCAAACTGCACCCTTCAGAGAAGAAAAGCCCTTAAAACTTCTAATCTGTCTGAATTTTGAGCACCTTAAAACTTCAAATATGTCTGAATTTTGAACACCTTAAAATTTCAGATCTGCCTGGATTTTGAGCTCATTTCCTGGCAAATGGGCTTATTTCTCTCAGAGTTGTAAAAATATGGATGGATATTTCCAAAGAGGGAGTTTGCATTGGGTCAGAGGGGCTGCACCTGCCTGGTTTGGCACACTGAGGTGAGGGAATGTGAGGAAATGTCCCCTTGGTGAGCCCCAAACTCCGTACAGCACCTGGCACCTGGCTCTGCTGGGGACAGGCAGTGTGCTGAGCTCCATGGCAGCAGGACCCTGCTTTGTTCTGCTGCCAGGCTCTTGCCAGCTCCTCATTCCTTGTCCCACTTTCCCTCAGCCTCGTGATTGCAGAGGGAAGGGGGAGCAGCTTGGTCATTGAGCTCCTGGCCCGGCTCAGGTCCCACGTGGATGTCTCACAAGGATCCCCTTTGATCCCAGCACAGCCAGGAGGCTCCAGGAATGAGGACAGAGGCCACAAGAGCTGCAGAATAATTAATCCAGGAGAAGGAACCTACTGGGAGCTGCTGTCTGAGACAAATCCCAGTCTCGGGAGACTCAGGTGGGCTTCTCCAGCCGAGACAGACAAGTGTGTGACTTGCAGAGCCTGGCTGGGAGCAGAGTTTCCCTGAAACCCTCAAGCTTCTCTTTCCTGAAAGCTCCTCTCTGCAGATTAGCAGATGTCTTTGTTGGAGCCCTGGGTGCCTGCCAAGGATTACTGTAAACACTTGGCAAGGTGCAGCCTCTTGGCACCCGCTGGCTGTGCGGGGAGCGCAGGTCACCTGGCCAGTGCCACTTGGGTGTTCACACTCACACAGGAGCTGTTAACTGCAAACAGCCCAGGCAGGGCCAACTGTCTTGGTTTGGAAAGCCAGGAGTCACCTAAGGCAGGCAGGAGCCTCCCCTGAAATGGAGAATGTAAACCCTCTCCACCCCTCTGAATTGCTATAATTTTAAATTCAGGGGCTCTCAGGCAAAAATATGGGAGCAGGAAATAACAGTTCTTTAATAGGGAAGAAAAAAAATAAAAGGATGAAATAAACACTGCAGTATGTGACGGTGGTCACAAGGGGTTTCGGGTGAAGGAAGAGACGAGATGGTTGACTCTATGATCAGAAGGTTTGATTTATTATTTTATGATATATACATCTATTTAAACTATACTAAAAAGAAAAGGAAAGGAGAGTTTCTAGAACTTGCTACTTAACTTCAGAATAGAAAAGTAAAGAATGATAACACACGAGCTGGCTTTGACAAACTGAGAGCTAGCTCTCTTGTGACTGGTCACTGGACTAAAACATCTACACTAGACTAATCACAGATCTACTTGTTGCGTTCTACAGCAGCAGACAATCTATTGTTTACATCTTGTTGCTGAACTTCTCAGCTTTCTTGAGAGAGGATTTTTCATAAAGGAAATGTCTGTGACAGCAGTCCACTAGAACAACACTGACAGAGTCAGAACCCAACCTGACACCCTGTGGGTCAGGGTGTTGGCAGCAGTCCCATTGGAATTGTGGCTGCAGCCCTCCTGCAGTGTCAGGGGTGGTTCTGTTGGAGCAGGGATCCTGCAGAGAAGGATGTATTCTTCCTCCAAAGATCCAGTGGAAGGAGAGGCAGCTGCTGTTCCTCTGGGGAATCTCGTGGAGAAGCCGTGCTGGTGTCTCAAAACCTCTGGATTATATCTGGGTAGCAATGCTTGGCTCCTCCCTCTGGGCGGAGCATCTCCCAATGGGATGTTATAGTTCTTATCAGCCATGCAGTGACATTCCATAGCTGTTATCAGCAATGTCCCCTCCCGAGGGAGGTGGGAATGTGATCACTCAGAGAGAGAGATAAGGCAAACTGCCCACTTGACAAGGTAATCTGCCATACAGATGGTAATGGAAAACATCTTGCATGCAATCTTCAACAGCAACACAGCTTCAACTGGCACCCTGAAACAACACCAGTATTTTGATTTTCCCACCTTTCTTACCGAGGAGGAGTGAAGGGGTTAACTGGGAGATGCTGTTCCCACACCTGGGAATTCCAAGTACAGTAGGAGTAAAGACAAAGTCTGCTGGTGCCAGGTGTAAGAAATGTGGAAGATCACAATAGAAATTGATGTGTGATCAAGGGTCAGTGCAGGCCTGAGTGGCCAAGAGTTCCCTGGCAGCAAACCGCAGTTCAGGCCATGCTGTCACCAAATGACTCTGTCTCAGAGCCATCAATCTGCAGAATCATGGAATGGATTGCCTTGGAAGGTGCCTTAAAGCCCGTCCAGTTTCACCCCTGCCGTGGCAGGGACACCTTCCACTGTCCCAGGCTGCTCCAAGCCCCGTCCAACCTGGCCTTGGACACTGCCAGGGATGCAGGGGCAGCCCCAGCTGCTCTGGGCACCCTGTGCCAGGGCCTGCCCAGCCTCCCAGGAACAATTCCTTCCCTATATCCCACCTCACCCTGCCCTCTGGCACAGGTCCCTGTGTCCTGTTGCTCCATTCCTTGTCCCCAGTCCCTCACCAGCTCTCCTGGAGCCCCTTTAGGCATCGGAAGGGGCTCTAAGTCCTTCTTGGATGCTTCTCTTCTCCAGGCTGGACACCCCCAGCTCTCCCAGCCTGTTATGGGGTGAGGATTTGGTTACAACCACACAGGGACTAAGTGAGAGCTCCAGAGGATTCCCTGGCCTAGACATGGAGTAGAGACCTGTGTGAGCTGTTTGCCCAGCAGCCATCACTGGAGGACTCTGCCCTCCCGGCTGTGACACCTGCAGGACCATCATGGTCAGCTCCAGTGCCCCAGTTCCTAAGGCCACACTCCAACCCAGTGTTCCAACACAGGTCTGACTGTGAAGAAAACATTGCAGAACAGCACTGAAATTACTCAGATTTGAAGAAAATGTAGCAAAGGCCTGGAGCTCCAGTCCTGACTGTCAGTACTGAGCCTGCCAATGCCTTAATGAGTGGCTCCAACAATTAATTATCTCCCCTGTAAAGAATGTGCTGTTTCCCAGTTCCACACGTCTCTGTTGGCCAACAGCTTTGGCGTGGGCTCTTCCTCTTCCCTGCCAGACAGAAGAACCCTCCCATGTCAAACTTCTGCTCCCCCGTGGGAGCTGCCAGGCTTCCAGTCTTTCCTGAGCTGTGGGTGGCACCACAGGTGTGGGATTCCAGTTTTGCTCCAGGTTTCCCAAGCTGCTGACGTGAACTGCCAGGCTGGCTGTGCTCCCTCATCCCATTTCTAGATCCTGGTTTTCCCATCCAAGGTCAAATTTCTACAGTAACTCTGATCCTATACACAGGAACTGGTGCAATTCTGGGTCCCAGCATTTGAGAAGGTTGGGAAAACCCTGGAATGTGTCCAGAGGAGGAGAACCAAGGGGAAATGGGCTGGAAGACATGGAGAGAAGTGCTGAGGGGTGATCTCATGGCTCTGTGCAGCTTCCTGAGGAGAGGATGTGGAGATAGAGCTGCTGAGCTCTTCTCCTTGGGATCCAGGCACTGGATGCCTGGGAATGGCTCAAAGCTGCACAGGGAGAGGGTCAGACTGGACATTGGGAAACATCTTTACCAAGAGGGTGGTCAGGCACTGGGATGGACTTGCTGGAGAGGTGGTCAGTGCCCCAAACCTGTCAGGGTTGAGGAGGTGTTCAGACAGTGCCCTTAGCAATGTACTGTAACTTCTGGTCATCCCTGAAGCAGTCAGGCAGTTGCAGTAGATGGTCACTGTAGGTCCCTTCAAACTCCTCTCCTCTCCTCTCCTCTCCTCTCCTCTCCTCTCCTCTCCTCTCCTCTCCTCTCCTCTCCTCTCCTCTCCTCTCCTCTCCTCTCCTCTCCTCTCCTCTCCTCTCCTCTCCTCTCCTCTCCTCTCCTCCTCTCCTCTCCTCTCCTCTCCTCTCCTGAGCTACATAAACATTTGTGTGACCCTCTCCAACGCTTTTTTCATTCACATCCATCTCCCAAAGTGACAGTGGTGGCACTGGTCTCATGTACAGCTGGATCCAAACACAGCCCCAGGCATCCCCATCCTGCCCTGGGCTGCAGCCCCTTCACTGGGGGGACCCCAGGGCAGGACCCCAGCCCCATTCCCTGATGGAGCAGCTCCATCCTGTGCCATCCTTAGCCAGGGGGCGCAGCATGAACCCAGCCCTGCCCTGGTGCAGGGTGAGGTGGCCAAGCCAAGGACCTGGGTCACACCAGGACACATCCAGCAGCTCAGAAGGTCCCACTATCCGTGATTTCTATCACTGCAGGCATCAGGGGTGTCAGAGTGAGCTGGGGCCAAGGAAGAGGCTACACAAGCCTCTCCTGAGTCTTTTAGTGAGGATGAAGGCCACCAGCCACACAGGATGCACCCTGGGCTCCCTGAGCATGGAAGAATGTAGGGAGGGGAGACCAGAACACTGTGGAGCACTGAGGGGTCTGAGCCTGTTCTGCCTGGTGGCACCAGGAGAAAGGGGACAGGAGGAGGAAATGACCTGAGGAGAAACTTTCTGTGTGTTTGTATTGGGAGTTAATGACTTCCAAAGTGGTCGTGCACTGATCAGAGCAAGTCTGCAGGAGAAGGGCAATGAGCAGGGATGGGGACACCAGAAGAAGTCACTGGTGGCAGGGCACTGCAGTGTCCATCCTGTCTGTCCTGCCATCACAGCTCGGCAGATCCCAGCCCTGTAACCCCAAACAGGAGCTGCTGGCTGAGCCGTGCTGGGAGTCACCCACCAAACCTTGGGTCTGCTTTGTCTGGGGCCCAGCAAGTCAGTACCTGCTTCTTGACTCCTTCCACCTTCAACACTTACCTGCTGCTCTTCCCCGTGTGCTTCCTGCTGGGAATTTCTCTTGGTTAATGATCTGGGGGTGGGACAGACACGAACCCGGGAGAGGCGCGGATGGAGCAGAGGGCTGTGCTGCCATCCAGAGGGGCCCGAGGAAACGAGCTGGCAGCAACTCCGTGCACTTCAGCCTCTTTTATTTTCCTCTGGCCCCTGGGTTCTTCTAGCTCAGATTCCCTGCCCTCGTGTCTTTTCTGTGCCACGCTGTGACCGTGTTCCCTTAGCATGAGGGAAGAGACGAGAATCTGACTCCATGTTTCAGAAGACTTGATTTATTATTTTATGATATATATTATAGTAAAACTATACTGAAAGAATAGAAGAAAAGCTTTCATCAGAAGGCTAGCAAGGCTAAGAATAGAATCAGCAAGAATGATCACAAAGGTTTGTGGCTCGGGCTCTGTGTCCGAGCCAGCTGGACTGTGATTGGCCATTGATTAGAAACAACCACATGAGACCAATCACAGATGCACCTGTTGCATTCCACAGCAGCAGATAACCATTGTTTACATTTTGTTCTTGAAGCCTCTCAGCTTCTCAGGAGAAAAAACCCTAAGGAAAGGATTTTTTTATGAAAAGATGTCTGTGACACCACACTGTCCTTGCTTTACCTTATTTCAGCAAGCTCTGGCTGCCTCATGCACACAGAGACCTGGGGAAGCTGAGCCCAGCTCCCTCTCAAGCAACTGCCCTCAATCACTTCACTTTAAATCTACAAAACTCTTCTCTACCTGGACACATCAAATATTTGCTGTTCATGAATTCTGGTAGCCAGAAGTAAAGTCAGACAAGCCCTGGACTCCAGGATTCAGGACAAAACTCTTTCCTGCCAAGGTTGGAAACCACTCAAGGGGACATCCAGGTCCTCTCCTTGGCTGCTCTGTTCGTTTAGAATCCCTGCTGAGCTATGCCCACAGAATCCCAAAATGGTCTGAGCTGGGAGAGACCTTAAGGATGACCAGTTCCACCCCTGTCATGGGCAGGGACACCTTCCACCAGACCAGATCAGGCAAATCCCTGCCCAGCCTGGCCTTGGACACTTCCAGGGATTCAGAGGCAGCCACAGCTGCTCTGGGCACCCTGTGCCAGGGCCTCACCACCCTTGATTTTGGGTTTTTGGAGTTTTTTTGGCTCTTCTGCACAGGCATTGACAGTTTTCCCAGGAACTGGAGCACAGAGGAACTGAAGGTTGTTCTCGCAGTCTCTGGTGCACTTGGCCATGTTCAGCTCCTGTCTGGGGCTGCTCTCACACAGCCAGGAGAGCCCCAGGCTCTGGCTGCTGCACTGAGGTGGTTGGGAAGAAGCTTTTTAACATTTTTTAATGACTGATTGGGAAAGTTCAGGCCCTCAGGAGTGCTTTTTGCTCAGATAACACGGTGTTAGATGATGAATGGATGGTTGTCACACTGAGTTCTGCTGAGCTCAGGGTGCCAGTTTGTGTCAGATCCAGGGATTTTGAAGATTTTGAGATAAAGAAAATGCCTATGTAGATTTTTGACATTCTTTTGGCATTGGGAGCCCAGGTGTCTGTGAGGGATCTTCCAAGGATTTCACTGCATCTTAGATAGCTGGAAACCTGCCCCTTGAATTAACATTCCCACTGGGAATGGCACATCCTTGCTGGCCTAGCCTGGAATGGGATAGAACAGAATAAAATAGAAGAGAAATAGAGAAGAGTAAAATTAAAATGGAATGGAATGGAATGGAATGGAGTAGAATAGAATAGAATAGAATAGAATAGAATAGAATAACTTCCAGGGGATAAAAAGCAATACAAGAGGAATGTAATTATTCTTCAAAGATTTTTTTTCTGTTAGGTAAATTAGGAGCTTATTTTTATGGTCAGGATAAGCAGCATCAAATCCAGGGGCCATGGTGTGGTCTGGCACCTCCTCCCTTGGCCCAGGGGAGGGCAGGAGATGGGGGGGCTGCTGCAGGTGAAGGTGCTCTGTGTTATTGCTTGAAGCATCTGCAGAAGCAAGAGAGCTGATGGACAAGGAGGACCCAATAAATCACCTATTTCATGAAAACCACCAGGTTCAGCATCCTTCAGGTCCGTTGGTAGGGATGAGGAATTCTGAAGGAGATGGATATTTATCTGGTGCAATACTCTTGGTTTCTGAAGCTTGGACAAAGGTGGTTGGTCCTTCCAGAACTGCTTTGCTGCCTTTGCAGCCCTCACACAACGCCAGGTGAGTTTGGAATTCCTCAGCAGATTCCACACCAAGGACTGGAATAGGAATTTGCTCTTCCTTTCTTACAACACATCCTGAAAAACCTCCCTTGTTTTGCTAGCAGTGAGGATTAAAGGAAATCTAGAAAATGTGATCTCTGAGGGAAGAGTGAAAGAATTGGGTTGTTTGTAGCAGGGACAGCTGGGGATGAGCTGACCTCCAGCCTCCCCCTTGCAGCTGCACTTCCTGCCCTGCTGGGATAACCCTGCAATAAATAAAAGGCTGCCATGGAAAAGAAGGGAATAAACTGCTCTGTGTCTGCCTGGAGAGGATGAGGAATCACAGAGTGAGAGCTTTAATCAGACTTTGGGGACTGGCTGAGTGTAAACACAGCCCTGGGCCAGGCAGAGCTGCTGTGCCGGGGTTCTGTCAGCGGCAGTTGTAGGAGGGAAGAGCACAAATTAAACAAAAATCCATCATGAGGGGTTTAAGCTGCACTCACCCTGCCCTGGATCAGGGAGAGCAGCAATTGCTCCAGGCACCCCTCCAGCTCTGCTTGCTCTGCTTCTCTGCTGCTGTTCCCAACAGTCCCGTGGCCCCAGGCAGGTGAAATCTGCCCTCAGCCTGGAACTGGGTCCTGCTCTCTGAGAGTGGATGTTTGGAGAAGGGATTTGCTCCCATCCCTGTGACTCTCCAGCTGCCTGGAAGCAGGAGCAGCACTGCTGGGCTGCCTCAGGCCCGCAGCAGGTGGGGAAGGATGAAGAACCACGCTGGGGACAGAGAGGAGGGACCATGGAGCTGGGTGAGTGTTGGCAAAGATCTTCACACTATAAAAACTTCCTTTTTGTTTCTTTAAGGAGTTTTGATGGATGTTATGCACTGGGGTAACAAGTTCTCAACACTGTGCTGTGAAGCCAGAGTACAGGAGCCTGAGATTTCAGTGGTCAGCCTGGGCTTCATCCCTTGTCATAGAATCCCAGGATGGTGTGGGCTGGAAGGGACCAAGATGATCCAATGCAGGGACACCTTCCACTGTCCCAGGCTGCTCCAGCCCCGTCCAACCTGGCCTTGGACACTGCCAGGGATGCAGGGGCAGCCCCAGCTGCTCTGGGCACCCTGTGCCAGGGCCTGCCCAGCCTCCCAGGGAGGAATTTATCCCAGTATCCCACCTGGCAGTGGGAAGCCCTAGTCCTGTTCCTCCAGCCCTTGTCCAAAGTCCCTCTCCAGTTTTCTTGGAGCCCCCTTAGGCACTGAAGGAGTTTTTGAGATCTGCCTGGAGCCCTTTTCTCCTGAGCAGCCTGGTTTGGGCTGGTTTGGGCTGGCCATGGCTCAGTGCCACATCTCCAGGAGAGCAGGGATGGGTTTTTTATCCAGGAAGCTGCAGAATCAGCTGCAGTCAGACCTGGTGAACATCTCAAGATGTTTCCTTTCTGTTCAACTGCGTCTGGTGGTTTTGGCTGGATTCCCAGCCCTCTTCAGCCTGGGGAATCACAGAGCTGGATGTAAATAGAAGTGGCTCCTAGTGAAGCTTTGCCGTGGGGCAATTCCTTCCCGGAGAGGAAATGGAGCTGAGGGACAGGGCAGCCCCACAACCCCGCAGGCTCCTCCACCCTCCTCTCCCAGGAACACAAACATCCTCAAGAGGATTCTCAGGAACAGCTTGGGGAAAGATTTCCCCTTATGAGAAGCAAATGCCTTGAGGACTCTGCTTCATCTGGGTTCTTTCACAGGGTGGCTGGCTCTGCACCCACTGACCTTAGAGGGGATGTTAATGTTTTCCCTCTATAAATGTTCATGTGTTTGTGCAACAGTCACATTGCAGTCTTGGGAAGTCTCATCTTGGTCTTCATAAAACTTCCTGGAAAACTCCATAGAAGAAAACACCACATCCACTTTAATTACAAAAGTGAATATTTAGTTTGTTTACAGTTTGACATCCTCCTCCTTGGCTCGAGACCATAACAGCAATGTGTGTGTGTTGGGCTGGAAATTTTGATGTGTTGTCTAATTTTCTTTATTACTTCCCTTTTTGAAAAAATGGAGAAGAGGAAAGGGCACAGTTACCCCCTCACAAACGGTTACTGCTGCGGCAGCCCACGGAGCCACTTACCAGCAGGGGAATTGTGGAAAGGAGGAAGAGGCCCTGCCTCATGAAATAGAAAAAAATGCCAGAGGAAGCTGAGTAAGAAGAAATGAAGAATGAATAGAAATTACCAAAAGCAAAATTCATGTTTTTAAAGAGAGACCTGGTAGATGAGCAATTAAAGCATCAGAGAACAACCCAATAAAATCCCGGAATAGCTGGGGGTGGAAGGGAACTTAAAGCCCATCCAGGGGCCTTTCCCACCTTCCACCATCCCAGGTTGCCCCAAGCCCTGTCCAGCCTGGCCTTGGACACTTCCAGGGCTGGGGCAGCCCCAGCTGCTCTGGGCAGCTCAATTCCCCCATCTCTCCCAGCCTGTCTCCAGAGCAGAGCAGCTCCAGCCCTCAGAACATTTCTCAGAAAAATCTCTGTGTTTATCTGTTTTCTTTCCATCCTTCTATCCCAGGCAGAAGCCACATCCCAGAGATGTCAGTGCAAGCCTGGGGTGTGATGCAGAGCTGTGATTTGAGGTGCCCAGAGCCAGCAGGGTGGCCCTGGTGGCTGCTGTCCTGCACCCAGGCACAGAGCTGCCATCGTGTGCCCAGCCCTGGGCACAGCTGCAGGGCCACGCTCACCCCACTGCCCCTGATTTCAGCCATCAGAAGCTGGGGAGATGCTGGAGCCCCCAGGGCCCCTCCTTTGGGCACCACAGCAATGGGGATGGGGTGTCCTGGCTGAGGCAGGCTCTGATTTCTTTGGCCTGGATATCAGCCATGTCCCCTTTTGTCACAGACATCTTTTCATGAAAAAGCCTTTCTTTAGGATTTTTCCTCCTGAGGAGCTGAGAGGCCTCAGGAACAAAATGTAAACATTGATTATCTGCTGCTGTGGAATGCAACAGGTGCATCTGTGATTGGACTCATGTGGTTGTTTCTAATCAATGGCCAATCACAGCCCAGCTGGCTCGGACACAGGGCCTGAGCCACCAACCTTTGTGATCATTCTTGCTGATTCTATTCTATTCTTAGCCAGCCTTCTGATGAAACATTTTCTTCTATTCTTTTAGTATAGTTTTACTATAATATATATCATAAAATAATAAATCAGCCTTCTGGAACACGGAGTCAGATCCTTGTCTCTTCCCTCATCCTCAGACCCCTGTGAGCACTGTCACAGCCTTTGCTGTCCCCAGTGGCCTCTTGGCCATGCCATGGCTCTGTGCCACACCTGGAGCTGGCACTTGGCTGGCACACACCTCCCACACTGACCTGCTCTGGGTTCCAGCCCCAACCCTGCCCCCTGTTTTTTGGGATCAGCTAAAACTCAGTGCAGAACCTACCAGCAAACCCTCTGAGGAGTTGGACACCTGGCTGGTGTCCTGCCCTGGCACAGGGATCTTCTCCAGAGCCCATTTTCAGCTCATCACTGGCAGCACCCCAGAGAGAGGACAGCTGCTCATCCCTCCTCACCCCTGGGACAAGAAGCAGCAGCTTTTACTTTTACTGGGCTTTTCCTCCATTTTGCAGAAAGCAGCTCCACTCCTTGTTTTCCAAAAGCTTTCAGGATCGTGTACTACAAAGCCTCCAGCCAGAGCTGCAAACGCCACAGCTGTGTCCTGCAGATGAAGGCTTGGTTTGGGGTCAGATCTGAGTTTTGGAAAGGCCAACACCATCCTGAGCACAGGCACAAGTCCACCCTTGAGGACAGCAAGCTGGGAGAGCCCTGCTCCTCCTCCAGGCCTCCCAAAGAACAGAAATCTTTGTTGCTTGATTCTGGATCCACAGACTGATAAAAGCACCAGGTTTGTGTTTAACCCTTCCACTTCCTCAGCCTGTCTGGGCTTCTGTCTTCTACTACCAACAGAGCTAAAAAAAGATAACAGGAGAAATAAACAACAACAAAAATTAACCCTGAAAAGCCCCTTCAGGCCCTGTTTGTGGGTTCATCCTCCTGCTTCTGCCAAAGCTGCCTTTTGGGGTGACAGGTGAAGGCAGCTTTTTGAAGGGTATCCACGTGGTGTGTGCAGCCTCAACAGGCACTTCCCCTCTTGGAATAAATCATCACTTTCAGTTTTTTCACCCAGGATTTGCATCCAGGTGTTTTCCATAGGTTGGAGGAGGAAGCTGAAATGGTGAACAGAAAGGTAAGTGCTAAAGAAACAATAAATACAGATTTTTGTGGGGGTCTGGCACAGTGGGCCCTGCCTGTCCCTGGCTGTGCCAGGGCTGCCCACTCATAGGGAATTTGTGCTTCACTGACCCTGTGGCAGCAGATTTCCCTCTTCCCCCAAATGGGACTCTAGGAAATCTTTTGAGAGGTCACTTGATTCATCTTGTGCTTCAGATCCCCATTTAGTAACATTTAGATTGCAAAAGCCCTCTGAGATCATCAGGTCCAACCCTTCTCTGTGACACTGCCAAGGCCACCACTGACCAATGTCCCCAGGTGCCACATGCACAGGGCTTTGAAATCCTCCCAAGGATGGGGACTGCCCCACTGCCCTGGGAACAGGAGAACTCTCAATTCCAAAATCAGTAGGACTACCAGGACAAAATAAAGGGGAAAGGCGGGGGTTGTGTGGGGAAGGAAAGACAAGACAAACAGGGAAAAAAGACCAAATAAAGATCCTGAAGAGTAGATTCCAGAGAGATGAGGGTCCACTGAGTCAGTGGTGATGTGAAGTAAGATCAAACAGATGCACCTGAGACCAGAACCCCAGCAGGGGTTGGGGTGGAAGGGCCTTTAAAGCCCGTCCAGTTTCACCCCTGCCGTGGCAGGGACACCTTCCTCTATCCCAGGCTGCTCCAAGCCCCGTCCAACCTGGCCTTGGGCACTGCCAGGGATGCAGGGGCAGCCCCAGCTGCTCTGGGCACCCTGTGCCAGCCAATATTTTACCTCTTCAGAGCCCATTTGAGCTACAAGGTTTTGGGTAGGAAAAGGTCCAAGATAACCCCAAATCTGCTGCCCTGGGCAGGAACCTCCCCTGGTGATCTCTGCCAGCATCTCCTCTGCTCCAGCTGCTTCCCCTGGGAGATGGTGTTGGCTCCAGGCTCAGTTTCCCTTCCAGGCAGTGATCCCACACACAATTACTGCAGGGGTTAAGAAGCCAGACAGCACCAGGGCAGCTCCACATCTCACCCTGCCAGCAGCAGCTGGGGCTCCAAATACAGAAATAAAGAGAGAAGGAAGAGTGCAACAGCTCCAGGCTGCCTGCAGGGACAAGAAGCTCTGACTGAATGCTCTTCTTGGTTTTCCCTTGCTGTAGCACAAGAGAAAACACCAACAGGATGATGAAGCTGCCAACCAGACGGATCAGAGGGTGTGGAACCCTCCCCTTCCCCTCCCTGAGCTTTTGGGGCAGGCTGAACAGACCCCAGCCAGGAATGCTGGAGGTAAAAACAGCCTTGGCAGGAGCCTGGGTGCGTCCTCAGGTTCAGCCACAGCTCTTATTTTACAAAGGCTTGGACTTTGCTATAGGATTTGGCCCCAAATCCATAGATTTGAGCCAATCCTAATCAACCCAAAGAGTCAGGGCTGCCAGAGGAGGGACTGAGATGAAGCTCCTCTGTGACCATGTTCACAGGGGTCTGAGGGAAGAGATGAGGATCTGACGCCATGTTTCAGAAGGCTGATTTATTATTTTATGATATATATTATATTAAAACTATACTAAAAGAACAGAAGAAAGGATTTCATCAGAAGGCTAGCTAAGAATAGAAAAAGAAAGAATGATAACAAAGGCTTGTGACTGACTGAGCCAGGCCAAGCCAGCTGATTGTGATTGGCCATTAATTAGAAACAACCACATGAGACCAATCACAGATGCACCTGTTGCATTCCACAGCAGCAGATAACCATTGTTTACATTTTGTTCCTGAGGCCTCTCAGCTTCTCAGGAGGAAAAATCCTAAAGAAAGGATTTTTCATAACAGATGTCTGTGACAGTCCAAGCACTGCACGGGTCTTGTTGCACCCAGGAGAGCGGAGAGAGCAAACCGGAGCAGCTGGGGACACAGCCAGAGGTACCAACAGGAGCTGCTTCCCACCAGTGACCCCCAGTACCTCTCTGGGAAGGCAGGTGGCTGGGCAGTGCCACAAACCCTGCCCATGGCAGGATTTGGAGCTGAAGGCAGGAAGCTGGAGAACCCAGAGACATCCCCAGGACTGGTGTGTGTGCAGGGGCTCCATGGAGAGCCTGGAAACAAAATGGGTCAGTGTCACAGACACATTTTATGAAAAATCCTTTCCTTTGGATTTTTCCTCCTGAGAAGCCTCAGGAACAAAATGTAAACAATGATTGTCTGCTGCTGTGGAATGCAACAGGTGCATCTGTGATTGGTCTCATGTGGTTGTTTCTAATTAATGGCCAATCACAGTCAGCTGGCTCAGACTCTGTCCAAGCCACAACCCTTTGTTATCATTCTTTCTTTTTCTATTCCTAGCTAGGCTTCTGATGAAATCCTTTCTTCTATTCTTTTAGTATAGTTTTAATATAAAATAATAAATCAAGCCTTGTGAAACATGGAGTCAGATCCTCATCTCTTCCCTCATCCCAAGGCCCCTGTGAGCACGGTCACAGATCATTCAGTGCCAGAAATGCTGCTGCCTCCAAGGCCGGCACACCCCCAGGGCTTGGAATAACATCCCCCTTTCCCCCTTCTGATTTTCTAGGCCAAAGAGGGTGCAAAGATACTCCCAGCTCCCAACAGCCCCGCTAGGGCAGAGCCCTGTGAGTGTTTCTTGAGGCAGGTGTGTGTGACCACCCTGTCCTGGGGCACACAGGTGCCCAGCCCAATACCTGCTGCTCTCAGTGCCAGCCCAGGGAGGAGACTCCACTAAACAATGCCAAAAACCACTTTATTTACCAAAACCACATTAAAATACTACAAAGACTGTCCCGTGCTGCCTCAGGATCCCGGGGGAGGCTTGTAGAGCTCACGCAGCAGCACCAGCTTGGTGGCCAGCAGCACCTCACGGTGGCCGAGGTGGCTCCTCCTGCCATAGCGGGACAGCCTGGAGGCCTCCAGGGCCACCTCCCCGAGCAGCTGGGGACTGCCCAGCCAGGCCAGCAGGGAGGCCACCAGGCAGGAATCCCCCGTGGAACATGTCTGTGGGGAGAGCAACCAACAGCATCAGCACAGCCCAGCTTTTGGGATCATGGAATCATTCAGGTTGGAAAAACCCTTAAAGATCAAATCCAAACATTCCCCCAGCACTACCAAGGCCTCCATTAACCCACCTCATCCACACATCTCTTAAACCCCTCCAGGGATGGTGATGCCACAAAGATCAAATCCAAACATTCCCCCAGCACTAGGGATGGTGACACCTCCCAGCCTGGGACACAGGGGTGAGCTGCTGGAACTCAGGGAGCAGGAGCTGCACCTCAGCCCACTGGGGACTCACCTGGTTCAGGAGCTTGCAGATATGAGCTGAATAAGCCACTTTCTTCTTCTGCCCGTGGCGGCGGAGGCAGCGCAGGCTCTGCCAGGCGCATCCCTCTGCTGCCCTCGGCGGCTCGGGGAGGGCACCAGGAGCCGAGGGGCTGCGGGGGGCAGGGGCTGCCGGCTCCATCGCTCAGTTCTGGGGTCACACACACCTCCCGTGGCTGCAAAACCTCTGCTGAGAGAGCCAAGCAGGGGCTGAACACACTGCTGCCCCCACCCTGTCCTTACCAGGGTAATAATTAGCATCAGGCAAATTAGGCGTTTCTAATAACACCAAAGCCATTCAGCACATTGAATAAACCAGATCAGAAATCACCCCCTCTGCAAAGCTAAACACACCAGAAAAGCAAAGCACAAACAAAGCATTTTAGGAGATTTTTTTTCTCCCCAGCTCACCTCTGAGAGCTCCTCCAACCTCGTTCACCCCCAGGAGCAGAGAGGGAGCTGGGATGTGCTGCCTTTAACCAGGGGGGATCATTGCCCGCAGCTGGGAGGGGAGGGGCCCAGCAGCGCCGGGGTGGGGATGGAGATGGAGACAAGGACAGGGACGGCCTCACACCTGCACCCTGTTTCCTACACTCAAACCAGCCATTCTTGCCCAAAATTCTGTTGGGTGAGGCTGTATTTGCTCCCAGATTCCCCCAGCCCCCTAATTAGTATTAATGAGGTAGTTAGCCTTCAGTGCTGGATCTGAGGGGACTTTTTGTGTGCTTTATTCTGCAATAATTTGAGGGGGTTCCAGGGTTTCACCAAGCACCGGAGTGAGCAGGGTCTGTGGGGATGCTGAGGCAGGACCTGACCCTGCAGGGTGGGGCCCTGGGTGGGGTTACCTGCGTGCAGGATCTGCCTTCTCCCCCCGGTCCTGGCAGAACCCAAGATTGGGGTGTGAGGGGAGCTCCGCTGGGTGCAGGGCACCCCGGGCAGCGCAGCCCCTGCTCCAGGGCACACATCGCCCATCCCGGGGCTCCCAGTGCCCGTTCCCAGGGATCCCGATGTCCGTTCCCGGTGTTCCCGATGTCCGTTCCCGGTGTTCCCGGTGCCCGTTCCCGGTGTTCCCGGTGCCCGTTCCCGGATCACCCGGTGCCCATTCCCGGGGATCCCTGCTCCAGGGCACACATGGTCCATCTCGGGGGTCCCGGTGCCCATTCCCGGTGTTCCCGGTGCCCGTTCCCGGTGCCCGTTCCCGGTGATCCCAGTGATCCCGATGCCCGTTCCCGGGGGTCCCGGTGCACGTTCCCGGTGCCCGTTCCCGGTGATCCCGATGATCCCGATGCCCGTTCCCGGGGGGCCCCAGAGCGG
>NW_005054518.1:620811-664026 GCF_000277835.1 Geospiza fortis
TGAGGGAGGGGCGGGCGGCGCGGCCCCTCCGCCCCGGGGCTCGGCGGGTCTCCCCCTCACACACGGCCCGCTTGGGATGGAGTGTGAGGGGGGCGAGGGAACCGAAACCTTCCCTGAGCCTCCTCCGCCTGCTGCCCCTCCCTGACCGAGCAAAAGTGTGGATTTTCCTATGGAATTAAAGAGCCGGGTAAAGGTGAGGGTGCTCAGTGTGCACCAAGCCCTGGGGGCTGCGGGGGCTCTCAGTCCCCCCTCTGGAAATTCTCCCTCCGGAGTCACCTGCCTCAGTGCCCACCTCCCTCATGGGACCATGGAATGGTTTAGGAGCGAAGGGACCTTAAGGACTTTACTTTTAAACAGTTTGTTGTTGATCTTCCCCTATATCACAGAAACACAGGGTGGGTTGGGAAGGGATCTTAAAGCCCACCCAGTTTCACCCCTGCCGTGGCAGGGACACCTTCCACTGTCCCAGGCTGCTCCAAGCCCTGTCCAGCCTGGCCTTGGGCACTGCCAGGGATCCAGGGGCAGCCCCAGGTGCTCTGGCACCCTGTGCCACTCCCTTCTGCTGGGTTTCTCGCCTATGCTCCAAAGTTGCTTTGGAGAGAAAGACAAAGAGCAATAAAAGTCACCAAGTCCAAGGTTGCTCCATCCCGTGGGGGCATCGCAGCCGCTCGCTGGTGTAGATTCGCTGTGCTAACATTTCGTGATCTTTATGGTTTTATTTCCCTTGTAGATGGGAAAGATGCAAGTTTTCCTGCCTGTTCTCTCTCAAGCATGACTAAATCCTGGGCAGCACTGATAGAGGACAGCCAGGGGACCCTAAGTCTGCAGCTGCTTTTCACTTTCCGTTATAAAACATTCATGGGAGCTCCTCCTGATAAACTCTTACGCCCCTGCTTGTGCAAGGATTTGATAATTGCCAAAGAGAAGCCTTTGGGATAAAGATGTGACTTGCTGGCTTGTGTCCCTGCCCTGTTCTGCTCAGGTTTTTGTGCCTGTTTCTGTCCTGCCACTTGTGTTCTGGTGGGTATTGGAATCAGTCACTTATTGGGCCCTGGTGTTGTTGAATGCACCTGAGAGTGGCTCTGGCAATAGATGGGAGGTGGGCTAAGCTCCCTCAGCAGGCTTCAAACTATTGAGGAAGGAGAATATTCAACTTTTTCACACAATTGTTGCCTCCTCTGGATGAAATGTGGAGATTTTCAGATCTGACTGCTTCAGCCACTGAATGTTTGGGAATTTCTGTGCTACACAGCTGTCCCTGTGCCCTGAGATGCTGCAGTGAGGGCTCAGATTCTGTGGGGTGTAATAACAACCAGCATACCTTATGCTTTTTTCCTTTTATATTTTGGATTTCTGTTTGGGCAGAGAGGGCGTTTGTGTTTGAATATAAGAAAATCATAATGAGAACGGTTGAGCTTTGAACGTGATTTCAGATTTAAATTAATTTTGCAGTGTGTCTTAAAGTTTAAATTTGTTTCTCATTTGTACACTGCATGACATTGTAATGGTATTAGAAAGGGCTTGCATGCAGTATCTTTGTAATTGCAGGAAACTTGTGTGTCACAGTTTGTTCTTAGGGTTTTACTCTTTGGTTAATGTGTACTAGAAATCTAAATGAAGTATTGGAAATGGATTTATAACTTAAAAACCGGTGTGGCATGTTGGTTGCCTTTAGGAATCCATTGAGAGGTGCCTTGCAGGGACAGACTTTGCTAATTTTGTATGAAGGGATGAGAAGAGCAAGCCAGCACTCCTGGATCCTTACAATAAATGTGCAACTTTGTTTATTTTTTTCTCTGAGCTGTTGCTAATGGTGCCTGAGGGTGTTTCCAGGACATCCCTGCTGTGTCTGATATACCTTGGAGGCCTCGTTTAACTGCAGTGCCTTGGTCAAACCTACCCAAACCCAGGCTTATCCTCTGACAACAGCTCAGACTTGAGTTCTTCTCACCTGGCTGTCAGCTCTGCCTGATCTTCAGTGTCATCTGCTGTCTGTGCTGTGGGCAGAACAAACTTTTGTCAGAAGCTGATTGATTCTGTTAATTTTTCTAACCTTGGTACGGTCATCCCCTGCCTCCAGTGCTGTCTGCACTGGGACATTTGGGGAAGCTGGTGTGAATTTCCCAGAAGTGTGGCCTTGCAGGGAAGCTGTGAGCTCTGTGGGGCATTGGGTGACCCTGGGCTGCCACCCCAGCCCTGCTGCTGGTGCTTTACAGCAGTCAGGCAGCACCTGCTGCTCACATTTTCCTGCTCTGGAGAGGGGTAGGAGCATCAGGGGGTAGCACGGTCGGGATGGATGGAGATGAGAGATCTCTGCAGCCAGGTCAGGAACTTGTGGTTTATTGCAAAGGGCCTGGGTGCAGGGCCCTGCTGGGAGCTGCCAGCCACAGCTCAGAGCAGTAAAGAGAGGGGGAGAGAGGATGAGAGGGTGAGAGAGTAAGGGAGTAAAAAAGGTTAGAGAGTAAAAAGCGTAAGAGCGTAAAAGGGTCAGAGAGTAAAAAGGGCAAGAGAGTGAGGTTCCCATTACAATACAATAAATTTTCCTCTGTGCTGAATATTCTAATTCTCACTAACCAATCTGGTACAAGATACAAATCCTATAGCATTTACATACAGCCTATAAGAATCATTACATTACCATCCTGTGTTACATTTTAAACCCTAAAAACTCCTCTTTGGGCCCCTTCTGCCAAGCTGTAGGGTCTGCTCTGACCCTCAATCATATTGATAAGGCTTTCCTGTTTCATCTTCCCCAACAATCAGGGTGGTTGATTCTTGCTGCTGACACATAGGAAGCTGTGTGAGACCCAGCTCAGGACCTGCTCAAGGGTTGGTTGTGTCACTGTGGTGATGGCAGAGTCCCCTTTGTGCTGAGCAGGGAGAAGGAGTTGCTGCTCCTCTGTCACTGCAGTTTACACTTGGATGGGCTCCACCCTATTCCATAAATCCAGCTTTCTTTCTGCCAGAGCTATTTTTGTTCAGGGTCACTGGCTGACCCAAGACGGGCTGTGCTGGATTTAGTTCCCAAGTGAGCCCAGATGTGGGTGGAATTGAAATCATACCAGTTTCGGTGCATGCAAGGATATTTCCCCAAGGATGTCTCTAGTGGGAAAAAGAGGAATGGTGAAGCTGCACTTTTCATTTGTGTAGTATTTGAATTCAGTGGTGCTGACATGGGCTGGATGAGTGTGTCTGGGTAGCTGGGTGGATGCAGTGTGAATTTACTACCTCATTCCCCAGCCCCAGTGCTCATGCCCAGTTATTTGTAGGTTTGAGAGGTGATTCAGCAGGGATATCACTGTGTCAGTACCTTTTTGTAGCTGTGTCTTACAGCTACTTAATGAATGTTTCTTGGGACACCCAGCAGTCGCTGCCTGTTACACTTTATTGTACATAAAAGTCATCCTGTCCTTGAATTCCTTAGTCCTGAGTGTGCTGCATCCCAGTGTCTGGTTGTGATTCTTAGTCATCAGAATAATTTTTAAAAAAGAAAAGCATGACTATGGGAATGGTCTGTGTGAACTCAGTAGCTTTGTTTCTTTATAATAATGTCCAAAATTGAAACAGACAATTGTTTCTGGAACACTCATAAATCAGAATTATTAAAACAGCTTTTTTTGAGTGTCAGCAATTGTCCATCATCCCTTCAGTGAGTGCCTGCTCATCTTGGCACTGCTGCAGGAGTAATTGGCAATTCCAATCCCAGGACATCAGATTAATTGAAGCACTCCTTAAATAGGGAATCTTTTTGTGTCTAGCAGCTCTCAGGTCCTGCCACTGGCAGATAAACCCATTTATCTGTAGTCAAGTGTTACCTGTAAGTGGTGGGAGAATGCTCTGGACTTGGTAAAACTCTCCATTTCACTGCTTTTGACTTAACACAATCGTGGCTATTCCATGGCCGGTGGAGTGGGATGGTGCTTGTGGAAAGGGAGTGTTGGTGTGGCCAGAGCTGTTCAGCTTTTGTAGAAATTGTGGTCTAGATGAAACTATTGAGTAAGAGACGCAGGAAACTGCACCACCTCATTTTCTTCATGCCATAGTGAAAGTTACCATTTTTAATTTGCTTCCTTGCAAGGAAACTTGCTTTTCAGAAGTATGAAATATTCTGGTTTATCAGATGATTTCTTGTGATTTTCTTCCACTGCAAAGACCCCTCACTGTTCTGTCCAGCTTGCATTTGCCTTGACAAACAGATGAACCCTCAGAGCATTAAAAATGGGATCTGTGGAATGCCAAGAGGGAGTTCTTGAATTATCTGTTGTGCAGCCTTGGTGATTGCTTTGGGAGTCACTGCAGAGCAGCTCCTCCTCCCTGGGTCTCAGGTGTGTGCCAGGACAGTCAGGTGTGACCAGCCCCTCTGTGCCAGGCAATGGGATCCTGTGGGGGCCCTGCTGGGGCAAACCCAGCAGCCCTGAACCACTGGGAGTGGGAAACCACCTGGAAATGCAGGGAAAAGCAGACAATTACACAGGGCAGAGTTTGGGGTGGTCTGATGTGAGCTGTGTGCTCGTGGTGTTTGTGTTCCCACATCTGCATTGTGAGCAGGTGCTCCCTGACTCATCCTCTGCTGATTTCTAGGGAGCTGCTCATTTTTCATAAGCATTGTGCAAATCCCCCCTGGAACACAATAGATCTGTGTCACTGTTATTAAAGAATTCAAGGATGTGTGAAAGGAAGACAGTGAGAGCACCTGGTGATGTGTAATGATTGTAAAATGAATTTGGGGTTGTTTTCCTCTTCTTTTAAGTACTTCCAGCATGAAACCAGCTGTGGAAAGCTGTACTTGCTACTCAGTTCCTGGTCATCCCATCCACCTGAACCTGGAGTGGTACAAAGATCCATGGGTTAATAATCCTTGCAGTTATCTCCCTGTGCACATGGTGACTTCTGGCCTCTTAAAGCAGCATTTCATAAAAACACAGTTCTGTGTTCACTTAAAAACACACCAAAGTGGTTTTTTGTAATGTTTCTCAACTATCTCACAAACCCCAGCATTTTCAGATTAAGGCAACAGGTCTAGGTCAGTATTTATTGCAGGGCCATTTGAAACATAGATAATATTTGCTGTGATTATTAATAGTTTTGGCATCAATAGTCTATACTGAAAATCTGGTTCTCCTGATACTGTGCTGAAAGTATTTGGTGCTGAGGGAAGTGTTTGCTTTGCAGGCAGGGCTGAGATGTGGGCTGGAGTCCTAGAAAAAGGTTGGAGCAAACTGAATGGAGAATTGGGCTTTAAGTGCTGCAGAGGGATATCTCAAAGGGGTTTTCTTGAGGTTGTTGTGTGGAGGTTGTACCTTTTGGGCCTCTGTCAGAAAATCCCTGTTGTTTTTCTGGATGTGGCGACTTGAGGCCATTCTTTAGGATCCTAAAATCACAGAATTGTTGGGGTTGGAAGGGACCCTAAAGTTCATCTGGTTCCACCCCATGTCCCTTCCACTGGAGCAGGTTCTTCAAGTCCCTGGCCTTGGACACTTCCAGGGGAATATTTTAAGTTCTGAAAGGCCAAACTCCTGCTCTGCCATTCAGTGTCCCCTAGATCTGCACAGTGGGTTGTTTTCCTTTCCTTTTTCAGGTCTGGAAAAGCAAGCACAAGTTCTGGGGTTGAACAAATGCTTTCATTTGTCTCCATCTTCAGGAAATGAGTGTCCCTATGATCCACTAGGAACAATTCTTAGCCCAGTTGTGGGTCCCATTTGTTCTTGCTCAGTACCAGCCCTTTCTGTTCTTCCCTTGATGGACCTCAGTTGCAGCTTTGGAGTGAAGGGTGCTGTCTGTATTACACTGATCTTTTTACCCTGACTTCCTTATCTTTTGAGTACCATCTTAAACATTCATATTTGGGGTTAAAATTGTGGTGGGAGAGGTTTGGTTTTCCATGAGGTAATAAATTGTATTTAATCCCAGCAGAGGAAATATTATGTGAATGCTTGGTTTCATTTGTGTTTTTGCTAATGAAATATTCATGCTTCATAAACAAGCTTTTCATGCCTTTAAGCCATTTTAATTTCCTCATTCTAAATAGTTATGAATATTTGAATTTGGATTAAAGAGCTGCTGGGAAGAGGCTGCTGTCTTTCTCCCTGGAGAGGGGCACCTGCCTCTGGGCGCTGCAGGACACTCCTTCCTCTGCTCAGGCCAGCAGCAGTTGAGTTTCATCAGCCCTTCTTGGCTTCCTCAGAGTTGCTCAACCTGCAGAAGCCGTCTCGTGTCACAGTTTGGAATGAATGGAATGAAAATTCCCCTTAGTCCATCAAAATTTGACTTATGAGCTTGGCCTGGGGCCAGGCTGATCCTCAGAGATGGGAGAGGCCATGGATCTCACTTAAAAAGCAAATCCCAACCAGATGAGCAGCAAAGGGAGAATCCAGGCAGCTTCTGGCTCCACAGGGGGAAGTAATGGGGATTACTTCCCACTCTTCAGCCCATGGACACCTGGAGCTGCTGCAGGTGTGCTCTGGGATTCCTGGCTGCAATTCCCATGAATTCCCAGGCTTTGAATGAGGTGCTGTCCAGCCTGGGGTTTGTTTTCCCTCCATATGTGCTGAGTTTCTCTGGTTTCACTGGGCCTTCCTTAGCACACCTGCCCTCCCTGCCTGATGAAAGCCTCCTCAGAGGGAAATTTTACAGGAGTCTTTTTATAGCAGCTGGGTGGGGGAGTGTTTAATAATTTTAGCACCTGGGTGTTGAATAATATATAAGGTCAGATTTATGAATGAGATCGGTCTTTCAGGGTGCCTTGTACTTCTAAACTCTGAGGCTGCTGATGCTGGTCCTGCCTCCAGCTGCCTCTGGTCCTTGCCAGAGCACAGGTAGCAACATTTAGTTGTGGGTAGGAAGCAGCAGCTTGGGGAGGGACGTCCCTGGCACGTGGCATCAGGTGTGAAACAAAAACCTGACAGAATCAGTGAAGTCACCAGAACTATGGGGGATTAGCTCAATAGAAAATGCTCTTTCTTGCATTTTTTAAAGTATTTTTTCCTTCTGTTTACACAAAGTATATCTACAAAAATCAGCTGGTAATTTAGGAATTCCTCAGCAGCCTTTTGGCTTTCGTCCTTATTCTGCAATGCTTTTCTAGATTTTGATTAAGTGGCTCCTGAAGCTCCTCAGAGTTGCAGTGCATCTGTTTGGGATGCTGTCCAGTGGAATGCTGTTCTGGTTTTTGACTACACCATGTTTGAGGTGGCTTGTGCAACCTGCATCATCTTAACTGAAGTGATTTGTCATCACCTGCTGAGTTTCACCAGCTGAAGGTTGACTCCAAACTCCTACAGTAAATATTTGCTAATACTTCCAATGGGTCTCATGGCCTCCTTTAGTAAAGAGTCCTTTGCATTGACTTCTGTTCAAAAATCTGCCTCTCCAGGTGCTTTACTGATGTAACACTCACTGAGCCCTTGCATTTCTTTGACTCTTTGCATTTCTTCTGGCTGAGCAGGCTTTGACACCACTTGAACTTAGTGATATTTACTTGAATTCCTTTAAAGATGCAGATCTCATGAGGTGTTTGGAGTTACATCATCTCTCTCTGCATCCCTGGGTCATGACTGCATCTTTTTATGGAATGAAGGAATTCTGAGAGGGGGAGAAGGAGACAGATGTCTGCACAGTTTTGCCTGTAAGTGTGAAATAGGGGAGCTGTGTGTCCCCTGGTGGCAAATGCTCATTTCCAGTTCTCTGAAACAAAATTACAATTTGTAAAGAGGATTTGTTTCTTTAAGGGCTTTTTTGGTGAGATGTGGTAAGATCTCAGCTCCCAGTGCTGCTGTCACATGCTGATGTTCCTGTATTAGACCAGGTATAATAAAAGTGTTCAGTTGTGGTGTTTTCAAGTTCTGAAAGAACAGCCTGGCTGTGAGGCTGTTCTGTCTTTGGGAGTGACAAAGGGGCATTAGATAGACTTAATAAATACTTCGTTTTTCTTCAAATCTTAAACTGTTCCTGAGATAACTTCTGTCTTTGGCTAGGAATGAGGTTTTTCTGGTCTCTGAGTTGTTGTGTGTGACAACACCACCCAGAGCAGTTCCTTTGGCTGGTGGTTTAGATGGACAGCAGATACTCTGCTGTCAGGGCCCAGCTGAGGTAGGAGCAGGGGGACATCTTGGAAAGGCCTTTTAAATAAAATACTTGTTACTGATAAGCCAGAGGACCCAACCCTATCATCACTGATGGTCTTGCAGGGCTCAGCCTCTCAGGCTCAGCAGCAGAACTGACTGGGGCATAACAAGGCTGCTCTTGCTCTAATTCTTGGTGGTGGTGGTATTCTGCCCCCAGTAGTTTCTGAGCATTTTTCTGTGCACACTTCAAAATTTCTCCGTGAGCAATGCTGGAGTATTTGTTCATCAGCTCTGTCCTGTTCTGCTGGAGCATTTTGCAGCCCATGTTTCCTGCTGGGCTGCTGCTGTCCTTCCCTTCTGGGTTTAAAAGTTGGCAGTGACCTGCCCTATGGCTGCCACTTGCCCAGTGACACTTCAGAGAAGTTTCTGTGTGACTGCTGGGCTGCTCTGACCCAGAGCTTTATTTCCAGAAAAATGTACCATTGGGTGAAAATACAGCATTAAACCAATTCTGTGTCCCTGGGCAGCCACTCACCTGCCACGGTGTCATTTCTCAACCTTGGATGTTTTTTGATCTACTCTGGCATGTCAGGCATTGACTCCCACTGTCCCTCCAAGAGGTGTTGTCCCATCTGACCTTCCTTTCTCCTGCTGACTTCCCATGGTTCTGTACCTGCAGTACCCTCCTGGTCATCATGGGGGATTCCTCTCTCCCCTTTCAGTACCTTCTGTGTGCAGCTGAGCACCTCTGCTGCCTTTCCCCCTTGCTGTTGATGTTCCTTCAGCTCCCCAGTGTCCTCTCTGATCTTCCCAGCCTTGCCCTGGCTGTCCCTGGGGCTGGGGTGAGCGAGCTCCTCTGGACAGCAGTTCCCTTGTTCTACTTGCACTGTTGGACTCAGCCCTTTCTAGGCCTTTGCATCCCAAGTCAGGTGTTGGTATTCCCCTGTGGTGTGTCAGGCCCAAGCCTGAGCCATGCACAGAGCCCAGTCTTGCCCAGAGTCACCTCACACTGATTTTTGTGCTCATTCCTTCTCCTGTGCCTTGACAAACCCCCTTTCCCACCAAGCTTGTTCAGAGTTATCTACAAAGATTGCTTTTGCTCTCAGTTCTATCTCCTTCACCATCTCCTTGCCTCCCTCCTGCTCCACCTCAGAACACAGCTTATCTTTTCCTTGTGTTTATCAGTTTCTCCAGCAGCACTGATCTGTGCCATGTCTGTCTGAGAACTTTCTGACCACCATTCCTGTGCTTTTCCTGCAGTTGCTCCTTTTGGCATGCAAGAAACACCAAATAACTTCAGCAAAGACACTGCCTCCTCCTTCCATGTGTAATTTCTGGAGCCCACACAAAGTGTGCCGTGGCAGGAGGTTGGGGGTCAAGTCATTTCCTGGCTCCATGCTGGATCCCAGCCTGTTGGAGTTCTTTTCCTCTTGGGTCTGGACAGAGCCTGCCCTGATGTGATCCTGCTGGAGGTTGTTCAGGTAGAAAATTATCTGATCAGACTATCTTGATATGTTCCTGTTTAAAGTTGATGTAACTTGGGAAGCCTGAAGGCTCATTCCATCTTCCTGGGAAATGGAAACTGGAGATTTGTGGCAGGACTCTGCAATATGTGGGGTGGGATGTGCTGCTGGGGCTGGGTGTGCTGTTTGGGGTGGTGGGCTTGAATCCATATCCAGATGCAAAGGATTTTTGCCCTTACCTCTGCATCTTTATTCACATCAAGCCAACTCAAACCATGTTTCACTGGAAGTTCTGACAGCCTTGGAATAAATCCCTTTGTTATAGGGCTCCTAACAAGAAGGTTTTCTGTCCCATTCTGATGGAGAGTAGTCGTGCATGGCTACTCCTTAAATGAATTATGCTTTGAGGCACCAGCTGAAACTTTCAGAAAAGGTTCCCTTTCAGTATCTGCCTCCCATTACAGCATCATTGCCCTGGGGTTGTTTATGGTGCCCAGGACAAACAGCAAGGGAGCTAAAGGGAATTCCAGCACTTCCCTGCCCAGGGAGCTCAACAGCCAGGCAGGAATGAGAACCCATCTGGTAACAGCTACTGGATGGCAGCAAAGGCTGTCTCACCATGAATAGCAAAGAAAAACAAACTTGAAACAAAAAATCCCATTTCCCACTGTAGGAACAGCACTGCTTTCTTTGGGGAGAGCTCCTGCATGGCATTTGGAGGGGTAAAAACCACGGTGACTGTGAGAGCCTTCACACCACGGCCATCGGGGGCACAATGCAGCTTTCATTCTCCACAGCACATCGCTGAGATGTTTACACTAAAACTTTTGCTGTTATTCAGATTGCTACACTGGGGTGTAGATTATTACTAAATAGATTATTTTACAAGAATGAATGATAAAGTGAATTTCACCTTCAAAAGAAAACTCCAGCCATGGTTCCTTGAAGGCTTCCCCTCCCCTGCAGTGTTTATAAAGGAACTGGATATGGAGTTTATAAACTTCCACTGCTCCTTCCACTGCTCCTTAATACCAGTTTCTTTGTGTGTTGTTGCTTCTCGATCCCAGGTGGAAAAACCAAGGGAGCAAATGAAAACAGGCTCAAAGAGCTGTAAGTACATTTTAGGCCCCAGAAGAATCCCAAAACTCCAGAGCTGGAGCACTGGAGTCTTCGAGTGAACTTGCTTAGAAAAATTGTTGCCCCTGCACCCTGCAGAGAATGTCCTCCCTGGTTTACCTCTCAGACTGTGCTGCTTTTCCTTGTGCTTCCAGAAGAACCCCCAGATTCTTTTAAAGCTGGATGTAAACACCTCCTTGGAACAGTAGCTGTTAAACTTTGTTGAAAAGTGCTTAGCAATGACAAAAAAATGTTATTTCCGAAAAGATCTCTCTAGCACTGAGGAGGTTTTTTTGCAAATGAAAGTCCAAATTTACCGCAAAAATGTCCCTGTAACCTCTTATAATTCAAAACATATTCCTTGCTTTTCAAAAGCACAGGCAAATTACCAGGGAGCCTTTCTAAAATAAGCCTGAGGTTGGATGTTTGACTTTGTGGACAGTGCTGCTTGATAATCAGCATTTCCTTTTTTGAGTGTGCCTGTGTCGCAGTCAGAAGGGAGCTTTGCTTTGTGTGGTTTGTGACCTGTTCCAGGTGAGGAGAACACCAACAACGCCTGTGCTGCAGTGCTGGGATAGAAACAGGAGCATCCCTTTCCCTTCTGTTCCTGAGAAATGTAGCATTTGTGTTTCCAGCAAAACAAACAATGGAAATCTTCCCTTTGTTCTTGTTTTTTGGGCCATGCTGCATCCTGGCTTCAAAGATGCAGACATTCCTGAGCTAGACCTCTCCAGTGTCTGGCAGCTGCTTCTCTGACTCTCTGTTGGTTACAGAACTTAAACCCCTCTGAGGAAAGGCCAGGGAAAAGCAGATCCCTGTGAAGTGTAAAGCTTCTAAACCTGCTATGAAACCCTGAGAGCTGGGCTTGGTAGGAAACTGAAGGAAACCTAAACCATTTTGAAATGATTGGGAATATTTGGCTTCATTTTCCCAATCAGTCGATAGAAAACATGTTTTCCATTAAGAACTCACATTTTTGGAGACTTAAAGGGGGCTGCTTATTGTCAAAACAAGTCTTGTTTCTCACCAAATATCTCGGCTGTCTGGTTTGATTTTTGGTGCTGTCCCTACAGGCAGTGTGGGGGAGCTGGTGCCAGGCTGTCACCTGGAATGCTGGAACCATGGGTGCTGTGGGGTTTGGATCTGAGTTCTTGTGCCCTGAGGAGCAGTGCCAGGCTCCAGCTGGCAGGCAAGAGTGGGAAAGCCAGGAAAGAATGATGGGGGACACTCATCTCCTAAAAGAGGCCATGTGTATCATGTCCTGCCATGCAGGAAACGTCAAATCCCAAATCTTTCATAAACAATCAGGCATTCTTTAGGTTTCTGTCCTGCTTTTCCTCTGGGTTTCTGGCTCTTGGATGCTCTCATGGAGGAGCCAAGGTGGCACCTGCTGCTCGCTGGAGGAGCCATTGGAGCAGGAAAATGTTCAGTGTTCCCAGAGCTGCTCTGAGGGGATAATGTGGGTTTGGGGCTCTGCTCTCACACCACAGGCTGTGATTGGCTTCAGGGCCAGCTCGGATGTGTTGCTACTGAATTTAGGGAGAAAACCTGTGTCAATCTTGGTCTTCTCCCAGCAGTTCTATCCGTAACTGATTGGTAATTGGCTGCTCAGCTGCTTTCCTGAGAGGCTGTTCATCAAAGATAGCGAGCACATCCAGTGCAGATGGACAAATAGCTGCTTCTAGTGGACAAACAAAAATGTGTTGTGTTGTAAACTTTGTAGCTGAATCATGGAAACTGTAAAATTGGGACATAATATTTCAAAATGTTCAACTCCATCTGATACATTTTAACCTTCTGCCTTTCCCATATTATCCTTGTACCTAGGAAAGAATAACAGAATTTAAATGCAGTAAACTTGGTGGATTTTGAAGACATTCTGTGGCACCTTGACCAAATGAAAGGAGTCATTTGCTAGGGTTACATTTATTGATGTGCACTTAAACCACAATAAATCACAGGAGGGATAAGTGAACAGGTTCTTACAGAAAGACTGGCTTGGTCAGTGTCAGGTTTATGTTGTGTAGGGGATGTGGAAAGCTCAAACAGTTAAGCAGTCATAGTCAGGTATTTCTTGGGTTTTGGGGTGTTTTTTTGTTTTTTTGTTTTTTTTTTTATCCAGACCCCTTTGCTGCCTTGTTTGAAGGCTCCTCTTTACCTGTCCCTGGTTATGTGACATAAATCTTGTGCTGGCAGTAATTCCCACAGCACCTTCCCATCATTTGTGCCATGACAAAGGATGTTTCACCTCAAGTGCCAAATTCTCTCGTGTCTTGATGAGCAGGGTAAGCCCCAGAACCGATCTGGGAAAGCTTTCAGGGGAAAATATCCCCACTTCCTACCTTTCATACAGAGATGTACTGGCTGGACTTGTTTAAGACAAAGGAGCAGCCTCTGTTTATCCTAATGAGGTACTTGATGTGGAAACTGATAGCACTAATGGCCAGATCCCAAATAATTTGCTGTGTAGGAAAATTGCCCAATTGTGGCATCTGGTCCTCCCTGGGTGTCACGTGGAGAGGAGGAGCCTTTGATTAATTCCCTGAGTAACAGAGTGCAATGGATATTTTGTAAACTAAAAGTTTCTATCATTGAAGACAGAGATTTCTTTGTGTTTTGACCTGGGTTTTGATACTCTTTGTACCCTCCACTTCTATCTGTGCCAAATAGTTTCTTTTTTTTCATTGGAAGAGAAAACAACTTGGACAAACATCCTATCCCATATCAGCTACAAACCATCCATTTATCCATGAGGACAGGGGAGGAGCAGCGTGAGGGAGCAGCACTGGCAAGTGCAAGCATTCCCTGGTTTTGTTCTGCTCTCTGATGTTTAAGCCTTTCAGATATTCTGTGGTTGTTTCCAACTTCACAGTGATGAAAGCTAAAAACCCCATAATAAGGGTGAGGATAAATTGTATTCTTTTTACTCTAACAGGGTGTATTTTAAGAAAAAACAATAGTTATTATGATACACGTGGAATAAACCACAAGTGGTGAAATTTATTTCTCAGCCTTGTTTTTCCATCCCTTCTCAGTGTTGCTGCTGCTGCCACTGTCCCCTTGGGTTGTCTGGGATTAACTTCTCCTGCCATGGAGTTTTCACACCAAGGATTTTGACTTTGAAATTGCATCTTTCACTCAGAGGGGAAAAGTGGAGTAGTTTTCAGTCTCATGGAAATTTTAACTGAACACTGAGAAAGTAATGGCAGCAGATGGATTTTTATGAATGGGGAATGTCAGAATTGCCTTTCACAGGAACTGCATTGTCACACAAGAACTGAGGGGTTTCAGGAAGGATGTCCCTGCCCTTTGATGCTTTCAGTACTGGTGTTAATGCCTGGGAACTGATTTGGCTGGAAAAAGAATCTTTTGCTTCTCTGCTCAAGATCCACAAGTGCCTTCCAGGGTGGGAACTGGTGGCACAAGGTGACACTGGGGTCCTGCTGGCCTGGGGGGACAGACCAGGGTGGGAACTGGTGGCACAAGGTGACACTGGGGGTCCTGCTGGCCTGGGGGGACAGACCTTCCTCAGCATTCAATTCCCACTGGTCCCCTCCCTTCTCCTACCCATCCCATTAGGGAGCTTACAGGAGGATTCAATGGACACCTTTTCTGAGCTGTTTTATCACAGAATGTTCAGGGGTTGGAAGGGATCATTTAGTCCCATGATGGGCTGGAACACCTCCCACTAGACCAGGTTGCCCGAGGCCTCATCCAGCCTGGCCCTGAACATTTCCAGAGTTGAGGCATCCACAAACTCCCTGGGCAACCTGTTCCAGTGTCTCATTATCCTCAAATAAAAAAATTCTTCCTAATATGTCATCTGAGCTTCTCTTTTTTCAATTTGCACCCATTCTGCCTTGTCCTGTATCTGCTGTTCTTGACAGAGTCCCTCTCCAGCTTCCCAGTAGCCCCTTCAGACACTGGAAGGAGCTGTGAGGTCTCCACACCTTTGCCTTCCCCAGGCGATGTTAATGTGAATTGTGTTAGAGTTTCCTTTCCTGGGAGGGCTGCAGGGCCCTGCTCTCAGCCAGCTCCTCTGGGAGCCACACAGACCCAACAGCCTCACCCCAGTGCCAGTCCTTGCTGTGCTCTTCATTCTGTAATTATGCTCAGGATTAATCACTTTTTTGTGCTTCTGGATGCCTCTGCAGTGCTTGCCACTCATTTGCTTTGGGGGTTTCACATTTGCAGGGTGTAACTGGCCTCTCTTTCTTGTTAGATTTGCCTTAAATTACATCACAGAGAGGTTAAAATAGTAATAAAAACCACTTCCTATTAAGTGGGTATTATCTTGTCTCGCTCTGACTTGCTTTCTTACTAAGTGTATCATGGGAATCTCATGAAAACTCATTTGTTAGATCACACTTGTGAAGATACTTTAGGTGCTTTGTTCCTCTAATTCCAAATATAACCATCCTGTGATCTTAATCAACGTTTGCTTTAACATTTCCCAACTGGAAATTAACTCCCTGGCAAATTTGGCCAACACCAGTAGCAACATGAAGGTGGCTTTTTTTGGTCATGAACTTAGTTCCTTGTTTTCTGTGCACAGATATGACTGTGGTAGGGGAGCACTTTGGGATTTCCTCCAAAGGTGACTCATGTTTGTCAGATCCACCTAGAGCAAAACTAAGCCAGGCCATTCCAGTGTGTGTTATTTAGGCTACTGAATATTGTATCCAATAGTCAGTTGTGAAAAACGCCAATCACTTGGTTTTAAATTTTTTAAAGTTTCATAGTAATAAAATGGTTATAAAAATAGTAATACAATTAGAGTAATAATAATTTGGACAATTTGAATTAGGACAATATGAGACAATAGAGACAAAGAGGCACAGTCTGGGTACCTTTTCTGGGCAGCACGAGCCCGAGAAAGGACCCACGTTAACAGAGGTTCTTCCTCTGAATCCTAGCAGCGCCTTCGAGGCGGGAAGTTCGTTTCTTCTGATAATGGAGCAATAAATTCTTTTTCTCTGAAAGATTCAGGTGTCCTGTGGCTGCTATCTTGCTGCAAGTCCTATCTTAAAAAAAAGTATCCTACACAGCACAGTTTCTATTTTAACAATTTCTATAACCTAAAACTATATTTAACACACTACTTAAGAGAATTAATACAGCATTACTTTCTAACACATCACATATAATATTCATTTGAATATTTGTGAAAAGCCAATCATAAAATACATGCATTTTTCACACTGTGGTAGGGGAGCACTTTGGGATTTCCTCCAAAGGTGACACATGTTTGCCAGATCCATTTATAGCAAAAATAAACCAGGCCATTCCAGCGTGTGTTATTTAGGCTACTGAATATTGTATCCAGTAGTCAGTGAACTTTCTCTGGTAGCCTCTATGGCTTTTAGTTTGTGTTTGTTCCCCCATTTGTCCACCAAAGAGCATCAAAATCTTCCATTCATGGTTTTGCTGCTCCCCTGCCCACCAGTGCCTAGGTTTTGTAACTGGGAGTGGAAATTGCCCAAGGTCACCTTTGAGAAAGCAGCACTGTTATTGCTGACAGTCCTCTGCTCCTGGCTGGTTTCTGGAGATCTCTGCTGGCAGCAGCCCGTGGGAGTCCCGCTGGATAATGAGTGTTAATTTCCTAGATAGTGCCGCCTTATCTCCGCTTCAGTGAGAGTTTCGCCTTGCAAAACCTCAGCACGGAGCTGGTTGTGGGTGGTAAACTGATGGCAGCTGCATTTCACAGGAGCTGTGGAGCTGATGGGATGGGCCTGGGAGAACGGGGGAAAGGCTCCCAGTGTGGAATCTGCGCGGTGTGGATTCCCCTGAGACAGAACTGGTCTGGTCAGGGGTGGACAGCTGTCCCCCAGCTGATTAGCACTGCCACCTCCTCTGAGAGTGGCATCTGCTGAAGCATCCAGAGACAGAGGCGAGGCAAAGTTCCTCATGCCTTATCCAAAGCAAGATCTTCTTGTAGAAACTTCATCATGGATAGCAGCATCTGCAGTTGGGCCTGGGGTGGCAGCTGTCAAATGCTGCTGTGATGAATTTTACACAACTGGAATCTTGAAAAGATTTATAGCTGCAATTTTTTTTTTTCCAAATCAAGACAATCTTTCCCATTCTTTGCTATTCTCCAGCATTTTGTTGCTGACATCTTTGTCCACCAGCCTCTGGTCCTTTTTAAACAGGAGCCAGGAGCAGTTGCTTTGCTGTGTCTGTATCATGGGTGTTTATGGAATTCCTTTAGAAATAAATGACAGGTTAAATGGAAGACGGTTTTCTCCACTTACGGATTCTGTGGGTGAAGTTAAACACTTGGATCTAAACAAGAGTGTGAGCTATGCATTTCCCAGGATGAAATTGTCCTGGTTATTGTGCTTCTTTTGCTTTAAACCCCCCCATCCCTAATTTACAGAGTTACTTCCTAATATTTACAGATATTACTTCCTAAAAGGAGATTGTTATCAATGCTTTAGTGCCCCCTCAGGGTTGTAGCAGTAGGGTGACCTAACTGGGTTCATTCCTCCCAATTTAAATTCCTTCTGTCAAAACAGGAATAATTCCTTGGACAGGGAATTATTTCTAGCAGGGTCCCACCTGCCTGGTGGTGGTGTAGCTCCCCTGGATTGTGGTGATTTATTTAAAAAATCTGGATATTGATCTAGTACTGATATCCATCTGTGACAGACAAAAACAGGTTAAAATTAGAAAGTGAATGTTTATTGAGGGATAGCTCCCAAACACACACTGTGATTTACAGGTGATTACAGAGCTCTTTTATCTATACAAGTATTGAATACCCTAAATACAAATGCATGTTCATAACTTTGGTACATCCCATTCCCCGTTTATATGGTAATTAGTTCAAAAGCCGTTAAGCATGCATAGTTTGTTCCTTGAAATGGGTCGGTGTCCCTTTCATGGGGAGAGGTCCCAAAATTAGGAAGTAAACGAAATCTTCCTCGTTCTGACCTTTCTGCCTTTCAATGCAAATATGACAAATGAACCCATTGGTAGAACTCCCATTCCCATCTTCAATTGATTTCAGAACAGAGGAGCCCTACAATTGTCTGATGTTCCTAAAAGCTATTGATCAGTTTCTATATTCTTCGTTATAAACCCAGCTAACCAAACATTTTATTGACAAGCAATCAATTCTTAGTTAACCACTAACTCTTAACTTCATCAAGGCCTACCTATTTATTTTAATTAACTCCAATAAAGCTTATCTCTAACTAAAATCTTAGCTCCTCTAAAATCTCTAAATTCCTTAAAGTTTATGTCTCAGGGTGGTGGTGTCCCGGGGAGGGAGGAGCTCTGCAGCCCGGGGATTGAGCTTCACTCCACCCTTGTGTGAAAAATGCATGTATTTTATGATTGGCTTCTTGCAAATATGAAAATGAATATTATATGTGTTGTTGTAGAAAGTAATGCTGTATTAATTCTCTAAAGTAGTGTGTTAAATATAGTTTTAGGTTATAAAAATTGTTAAAATAGAAACTATGCTATGTAGGATACTTTTTTTTAAAGAAAGGACTCGCAGTGAGATAGCAGCCACAGGACACCTGAATCTTTCAGAGAAAAAGAATTTATTGCTCCATTATCAGAAGAAACGAACTTCTTGTTAGGATTCAGAGGAAGAAGTTGAAGATGCTCGGACAGAATCTTGTATTTGAATGGAATTTATGCATCATGTATGAGGTGTATGAATAGGCTGTTGTTTTTAAGGGTTAATCCTCTGTTAACGGGAGTTAATCCTTTGTACCCGGACGTTTGTAACTCTTTGTCTCTATTGTCTTATATTGTCCTAATTCAAATTGTCCAAATTATTATTACTCTAATTGTATTACTATTTTTATAACCATTTTATTACTATGAAACTTTAAAAAATTTAAAAACCAAGTGATTGGCGTTTTTCACCCTTGGAAGCTCCGCTCCTGCCGCTGCCCTTCCCTGGCAGGGCGGGCTCGTTGTGTAACGTCCTGCAGGAGAACCGGCTCCGGGCTCCACGGCAGTGATTAATCAGGGAAACATCTAACGACCTTAAATGGCAGCAAATTTATTTTGGCAAGTGGAGACTGAGAAAGTCCCTGCTGCCACGGAGGGAGTGTTGCTCTGGAGCGCTCAGATCACATTCTGTTTGCTCTAACACTTTCTCCAGTCTCAAACTTTTACCACTGCACTGAAATCTCCTTTTTTCATCTTTGTGCCGTGGTTCTCACCCGGGTCAGAATATGGGGTGACATTTTTTCAGATCTTCACTGAACAGCAGAAGTGTCCTTGCTTCTTGCCCCAGAGAATGCACCTGTGGCTAAGGGGTGAAGTGTCCCTCTGCAGTGACATGGGGACAGCCACAGCTGAGTGCTCAGGTTTGTCTTTCCAAGCCTTATGAGCTGGCACTGCAGATAATCCCAGATCTCCTCCGGGAGGCTGGGCAGGATGAGGTCGTGTACCGGCCTGCCAGACTGAATATTTCAAATATTCTTGTTACAGTCTTTCTGAAGGTGAATAGGTAACTGGGTTCACCTGCGAGAGTTCTTTAGGAGTGCCCTGGATGAAGTTTGGGTTTTAGATTTAGTGAGACAATAACCCACCTTTAAAAGATCCTTGATAAACCAGTGTAAAAGAAGAATTGATTACTCTGAAAATTTTCATAACACTCAATATGTGAATTATTTCTTAATCAAAAGCTCTAAATTCTCAGCCTTTTTTTTCTGTATATTTTGAATTGGAATTTAGTTTTGACTTGAGGGATAGTTTGCTGGATTTTTTCTTTTTAATCTCCTTGCTGGCCAATACTAGTTTTGTTGGTGTACCCATAAATTTCATGGAAGTTTGTTTATTTTACTGAGGCTCTGTTCAGGGCAGAAAGTACATACCCAAACATAAATTTTATATGCTCTAGAAAACTTTCAGCCTCTCTTTCAGATTGCAATGGCTAGGTAGGACTAAAATTTGCTATTTCTATCATGTTGCTATTGCTTGACATGTCTGTGGCCTGCACTGGCAGTGGTTATGTGGTTATTAATTCTTCAATTAATTCTCTTTTTACCAGCAGGAGTGGTACTGGGAGTTGTTTGCCTCCAACCCTGTGCTAAAGCAAAGGCATCAGCAGGCAGGAACTGCACACCACCAAAAACCCTGAGCTGGTGTTTGCCTTTAAAAAACTCAACAGCGCAGATTTGAGACAGTCAATCTCTCTGCACACAGACGAGCTGTTAGTCTGGCAGGATGTAATTCCATTTTCCTGAGTAGTTTGATTTCCTTTTGGCCTGTCTGTGCTTCAGCTCGTCACTGCTCTTGTGCTGAATTGATGTTGACTCTAAGGTGGTTTTCTGAGTAATTCAAGCCAAGGATATTTGTGAAAAGATTGTGATTTGCTTTTATCTATAGCAAATGCAGGCTATCAAGAGAACTTGTAAATGCTAAACTTCTAGGCCCATCTGTACATAATTTTCCAAGTCACATTTTATGGCTGCACATGGTGGCTGCAGCTCCTAGTGCAGAGAAGCAGCTGGCAGACACTGTTCCTTGCTTTTTAATAGGGTCTGAAGGCACAACACACGTCTGACACAGCCCAGAGACTGCCATGGCTTAGGAGTTCATTCAGTTTACTTAAAATCTTAAGGCAAGTCTAATTTCAGGCATGTTGATTTCCTCAGAAAGCTTTTGTTAGTTTGGCTAGTGGCCACATTATGTAAGATAGAATTATTTGGCCTCAAAGTAGTGATTTCAGCAAGGGAACAGTGTAAAGCTGGCTGTGGGCTGTGTTGTGGCTGCACCATTCATTGCTAGTGACACAGATGAGGTGTGGCCAGAAAGGCTCAGGCTCCTTGGTGCCTGTATCACCCTCCAGGTGCCTGTGACTGAGGGAAATCAGAAAACAACCAGCAAACCCTTCTCTTTTCACATTTTCTGAAGGGCTTTGTGGCTGCAGCTGGTAACTGCCATGCAGCTCCTCTTCTCTGGATGTGCTCCAAGAGGTGCCACAGCCAGGGCTGACCCCAGAGCAGCCCCTGGGGAATGTTTTGGGTGCCTTTGCCACCCTTTTTGTCTGGATCTGACCAGAACTGTGTCCAGAGAATCAAGCACTCTGGTTCTGCTGGCACAGTAGCCACAGCTGAGGTGTTTTTAAATCTGTTTTCCTGATATTGAAAAGAATTATTAGGAACCTCCTTAAATTCCCTTTAACCAGATACTTAATTTTCCTTGGTTTTTTTTTTTTCCTTTGCCCTAGATGGAGTCAGTCGGGGCAGTCTGGAATAATGTGTGTGGAATTGACAGGCCATGTTCTGTCACACACAGCTTTCCTTTGAGATGACCTTTAAGCCTTGTATTAGTTGCATTTCCATTTAGGGAATCCTTGAGCTATTGGATATTATTGTGGGGGGGAAGGCTGAGATAGAATCAGAATTTTCAGTGTTTGTTTTCTGATAGTAAATTGCCTTCTTGCATGTCATCCAAGAGTTCACACAACCAATGCTCCAAACTGGGCTGCTCTCAGAGGTGGCAGCAGCAGCAGCAGCAGCTCTTGGGCTGAGGAGCTGTGTGGGGCAGAGCAGGGACACCCTGAGCACAGTGACAGGGGACACAGGAATGGTGCCCTGCTCATGCCCTGCTCAGGCTCTGGAGGAGGCAGGTCCCTGTTGGGTCATTCTGTCCCTCTCCCTCAGATGTGGAATTCTGGGACAGCAGAGCTTGGCAGGAGCTTGATTTTATCAGGAGCTTTGGCCTGTGCTTGTCAGTGCAACTCTGACTTTCACTTTAGAGTCTAATCCTGTTTTGGAAACTCACTTCCTTTTCCTCCTCTTGTGCCATTTTATGATTTAGATGCACTGTTCTCATGATGTTTCACTACTGTGTTGAGCATAAACTGTGGTTTCCTCTGAGTTCTCCAGCATTCACATCCATGAACAGGGATGGTCCTGGGGCTCAGTGCTGCCCTCCCTGCAGCTCCTCTCAGACAACTCCTCCTGCTCCTGCTCCTTCCTCCCCGGCTCTCCTGGCAGGAGCAATCCTGGGGGATGCTCTGGCACAAAGATCCCTCTGTCCTAACAACTAAGAACAGTCCTGCATTCCAGCTCAATACCTGTGTGAATGTTTGAAGCCTCTCAGTCCTAAGACAAAGCAGGGAATGTTACCAGCAGTGCAGGAATGAACTTGCTTTAAAGTCTTTTTCCTGTCTAAAGTTTTTACGACTCTGAGATGTGGCATCAGCTCTCATTTTGGGGAAGCTCAGATTAGTATTATGTGGTCTAAATACTTGTCATGTATTTACTACTGATTTATCAGGTACTGAAGGGATGAACCAAGCCAGTGACTGCTGACAGACCACCCTGGCTAAAGTGACTGAGGGGTTAATTTTCAAAGTCACATCTATTTACTGAAGGTACCAGCCTGACACTTGTTGTGCAGTGGAGGAGGGTGCAGGTCTTTCTGCTGTAGAGTTTTGTGGTCACAAGTCACTGAATCTGGTTTACAGCTATTTTTATTTTCTTCATTTCTCTCAGATCTATACAGGATGCTTGTGCTCTTAACGTCCCAGTTTTTGCTGTGATTCTGTGAGTGCCAGCTGTGAGGGAGGCACTGCTGTAATTGCAGCTCTGCCTGGGAGTGCCAGCACCTTGTGTCCTGCTGCTGTTCAGACCTCTCTGTTTGGATGCCTCTGAATGATCTGCCAATAGCTGAAATAATACCTTGATCCCAGGGCAAGTGGTGCTGCCAGAAATGCCTCTTGCTGGCCTGGCCAGCCCTGTGTCACAGCTGATAAATAAACTGTCCTGGTGCTCCCAAACTGCCCTTCCTGTGCCTGCAGAGGGCTGCTGGTTCCCTCTGCTGGGATGGGTACAAACTGTGGATTCATGATGGGAGCACCAGCACAGACAGCTGCCCAAAATCTGCCTCATTGTGGCTAAAATCATGGCCTAGCTGGGCTTCTCTCTTCCTTGCTCTCAGCTGTGGCGTGAAGACAATTGTCTCCAACCCTTTTCCCTCTTTTTTTTTCTTTTTTTCTTTTCCTTTTAATTGAGCTTGGGCATAATGTGAGAGAGAGGCAGGAACATGAGGGGTCCACGAACCAATTCAGGGTTCAAGAAGCAGCAATAAAAGCACTATTATGAATGAGCAATGGCTTGTAAAGGCCTCCAAGCTGCTAATGTAGGTTACTGGGTTGATACCATTGCTTTAATAACGGTTCTTTAGTCTGCTTAGATGTTTTGACAGTCCTTTCAGCTTGACTGTGAGGCGTTGGTCCCTTGTGAATTTTGGATTATTTCTTGAGGTCGCTTTTCCAGTTGCAGAACCTGTGTAATAACACTGAGCTGCAGAGCACGCTGCTGTTCTGATCAAATTGGGACGATCACAGCCTCAGTAATTGCAGTGGTGTTGATGTAATTATCACCCAACAAGCTGTAATTTGAAAATGGGCCCCAATGCTTGGCCAATGTGGTGCTGTAGTTTGGAAGCTTTTAAAATCCTGATCCCTTTGTTTTGTTACATGCTGCTTCCATCTGATCAGCCTGTGCTGAAAACCTCCCACGTGCCCTTTGCCTTGTAATTACACATTTGCAAACAATCGATGCCGTGGGGGAAGTGCAGCAGGAGGCTGTGTTTAAATAAGCAGTCCTGCACTCAGTGCAGTTTCTGCACATGCCATATGCTGTGTGCTGGCTCGTGTCGGCTTTATGAAGTGCTCTCCCAGCTCTGGGGGGTTTTCCTACAGAGGGAGAGGAAAAGAAAGGTGTCTGATACCTTTGGAAACACAAATGTTGCACAGCCAGGGCAGTGTCACCTTGCTGCTCATACCAGAGCATCGAGGTACCTGTTCTCCCAGGTCTCTTTGGAAACAGGGTTCAAGCAGGTGATCAGGAGCAAAACAATCTGAACCCACCCAGTTAAACCAGGGATGTGAGTCCTGCCCTTCTTTGGAAGCAGTGATCAGTATGTGAGGAGGCAATAACTGATCCAAAAGGATCCCAGATTTCTGCAGGTCCCCCTGATTCATGTAGCTCATGGTTTATGTTGTGTGTGTCGTTACACTGTTTGAAACTGAAATTGTGCTTTAGATTCTCAGTAACACCTGGGTGTCAGCATCCCCTTCTTTCCTGATTTATTGAGGAAGATGAGGGGCTTAAAACAAGATAGTCCAGCAGCAGCGAGTTAATGTTTAGTTGTAGTAATATCTGGTTTATTTCCTGTAAATGTAATCCTCAGCTGCCCTGGAGGAGATGATCTGGTTGCAGATTAACCACAGCACTGATAAAGGTGCACATGAGCTCCATTCAGAGGCAGCTGGGTCCTGGCAGGGCTCAGCAGCCCAGGGTGGAGAATGTGCCCACGCTGTTTCCTCGTGGGGAGCTGCTTCCTCAGCCTGTGGAGCTCCAGTCTGAGGCTGCAGAGCTGAGGGGGCTCTGTGCAGAGAGATTTCGGCCTTTTGCCACGATATTCCCTGAGTGGGAACCCTGGGGAAGAAGCTGCAGGGATCTGTCAGGCGGTGATCCCCACTGCTGCAGTGTGGGCACCACACAGGAGTTAGTGGTGTTAAAATCTCTTTATCCAGTCTCAGTGCAGTTGATAAATCACCCCGAAACTTCAGCTGCCTGAATGCAGGTACCCCGGGGAAGGTTGTGCCTGGTGAGCCAGGGGCAGGGCTGGCAGCTGGGAGGGAGTGCAGGGTCCTGACAGTGGTTTGGGAAAGCAGCTTTGGCCTGCAGGGCTGCTCATGGAAGAGATGGAACCCAGCCTGCACAGGTACCCTGAGGGTGTTGGAGAGCTCTGGGACTGTGAACAGAGCTCTGCAGCAGATCCCCGTCCAGGACTGCTGCAGGTGCTGGGCAGTGCTGAAACCTCTGCTGGGCAGGGGCTGCTGAGGACACCGGGCTTGTGCTCACGAGGCTGAGGCAGCTTTTGTTAAAACAAGGTTCACAACATCAGCGGTGCCCTGCGGGGGGGGTGGTGCCCCTGCCGAAGATGCTGGATCCCAGTGGATGCAACCCAATTATCCAGAACGCTGAGCCATTCATTTCCAGCCGAGTAATGGGCTGTGAACGGCAGGGTCATGGATCGGTGCAGAGGGTGATGAGAGGACACCGCAGGAACTCTGACACCAGGCACCAGCTCAGGGAGCTGCGTGAGGTGCCTGGATGCTGTAGGAGGAGATGCAGTCAAAAAAGCAAAGGAAATGATGGCATGACTTAATAAGATACATGCATGTTTTGTTATAATAACTATGAACAGGTTTGTGTGTCTGCATTTAATACAGACTAAATGAGAAGAAATGGAGATGGTTCATGGGATGTACAGTTATGAGTGGTTTGTGGAGGACAGTAAATCAAGTCTGAATTAAAAAACTAAAAGTGGAAGCAAACCCCCAAAACTGAGCTAATGGAATTTCGCTGGGTCTGTTATCTCCTCTCCCCCCAGCCTTCCTTTTCTCCCTACTTTTGTTCCCTCCCCATATCCCCACCAAAAAGGGGAAGGAGAAAGAATTTAACACGGGTGAAGCAGCACTGGATGGGAGAGGGGACATGGTGAGCTCTCCTTGCTGGCTGGGTGCACAGAGGGGTTCTTTATGTGGACAGCCCTGAGTCCTGGGGCTTCCACTCAGTGCTTGCAGAGGCCGTGCAGGATTCCTTCATCCTTGGCTAGTGAGGATCTGTTGTTCTCTTCTCCAGAACCGGATGAGCCACAGCCCAGATGAGATATTTCCAGAGTCCTCTGCAAGTGGTGTTAAACTGTTTTGGATCCCTGGTCTGTCTTGCTTGAGGTTACATCAACAGATCTGGACTAAGGGAAGGATTTTTCTTGTCTCAGGTTACTGGACAGTTTGGAGGGGTTTTGCATGGCCCGTTTCCTGGAACTGTTGGCATTTCCACTGCTGAACTGTGATTATTTTAGGACTGAGGCAGACTTTTCACTCCTCAAGCAAATACCTTCAAAAGAAACTTCTGCTTGCATGAGAGAGAAGGAGGAGGGACAATTAGCTGAGTTTTACCTCCTCTGACCTGGGACTTTGAAAGAAGTGTAGATAAGGTGATAGTAACTGTCCTTATCAGCATAATGACCTGTGCAGCTTATCAAAGCTACTGATTTTCTATGTATAGGAGCATTTCCTTAACTGTCAGTGCCACTCTGTACCCAGCTAAAGGCCAAAGAATGGTGTTTAAGATGAGTGTAGATATGAAGTGTCAAATTCCTTTGTTCTCCTGCTCAAAGGATAGAGATGTGAACAGGAAATAACTGAGCTTTATTTCTTTTCCTGTAAGCCTCTCTTGAATATATTTAGGAGGAAAAGAGTCATTTCATAAATACATTCCACTCTCCTTTTGACAAAACCAGGATTTGTAGTAATTTTATTGGCACTGCATGAAAGTGCCGTGACTGAAACACTTGAACCCTGTCCTTATCTGCAAGTCCATCGGGCCATGCCATTGCATCCAAAGCTGTAAATGCATTTTCTGACTGGATTGTCTAAGTGACCATTTTATTCCTCAGATTCAGTCAGAAGACTGTGGGCAATAGTTTTTAGCAGGAGCCTTGTGTAAATGTAAACCTTTAAAGTTAATTTTAGATACATATATCAAAAATAAAGAATCATGGAATCACAGGATGGTTTGGGCTGGAAGGGACCTTAAAGCCACCCAGTGCCCCCCCTGCCATGGGCAGGGACAGCTCCCACTGTCCCAGGGGGCTCCAAACCCTGTCCAGCCTGGCCTTGGGCACTGCCAGGGATGGAGCATCCATGGAATAATCTGTGCCAGGGCCCGCCCACCCTCACAGGGAGGAATTTCCTCCTGATACCCCATCTAGCCCTGCCCTTCTTTACCTTATAGCCATGGCTACATTAAATAAAAACCATGAAAATGCTACAATCCTTGAGGATTGGGATGTGTGAGAGAGCCATGTATTAGTGACTGTTGCATTACATTTTATACAATATCTAAAATGCAGGAGATAAGAGTTGTGTATATTGTGGGTTCAAATTCTTGTATTCAAAGCAGAATTTCTTAAGTTCACCAAAGGCTGTTTTGGGGTCAGGGTGGCAGCTTTGCTGCTCGTGGATAATCATGGATTAGCTGATGTCATCATGTGTGTGCCAATGTATCATGATTGGCATTTGTATTCCACTGTGGATTGCCCCCTAAATGTATGGATTGTCAGTGCTTTCCCACTGACACAGCAAAATATTCTGAGAAACCTGAAGTACTCTATTGTTTCCAGAGGTCCTTGGAAAAGGGGCAGTAGAGCCATTCCCCTCATTTGCTCTTGCCTGCTGGCGACTGACCACTGAGTGTGTGAGGAGCTGATAATGATCTTTGCTATCTTTATACTTATTGGTAATTCAAGAATATCTTGATTATTCCAACCACACAAGTATGGGTGAGATATCCATTCATCTTTTGTGCAGCAGGGATGAGTGTGAGAAGGGTAACACTAACCACTTAACTTAAAAAAAACCCATAGAAAATAGCATAGAAAATATGTTTTCCATTTAATAGATGATTTTCTCTGTTTGTAAAAGGTGTAAAGAGATCAACAGTTTGTGTCTGCCAGACTTGTTGATACCAAGTGGTTTTTTGTGTTTCATGCTGTTCTATGAGGGCTCAGCAGCTGATTACTCAGGGGAGAGAAGGAGAGAGGGAGGTAGCTGTGTTTGGAGGAAAATGTGGCAGCTCTGAACTGTTACTTTAAAAAAATCAATAAATAAAGTGGATAGCAAAATTAATTGTGCTGCTCTTGCTGGAGCTCACAGTTGTGTTCAGCTGCCACCTGGAGCTGCCCGTGTGTGTCAGAGCTGTTTGAGAGCCCCTGGGGAGGGTCCAGGGCCCCTGCCCTGAGCAGGGCTGGGCAGCTTGCTTTCACTAAATAATTAATGGCCAAAAACATCTTTATTAAACTTTTTTGATAAACTGATCTGACTTTTGGCGATTGTCATTAAGTTATGATTATCATCTGGCAATTGATATGTCACAGAAGTAGAAGGCTGCCTGAATCCTCGGGCTGATTTGTCCTTCAAAAGATCCTGTTTTAAATAATTTCACAGGGCTCTGAATTCCACTGGCTAGGATTAAAAATTTGGTGGTGTGGTCAAGGCCAGCTTGCCTTGTGACAGATAAATTGAAGATGCTTTCAGGTTATCTGCATGTTAATTCTGATTTGTGTGGTATTTGTGCTGTCTCACATTATTATTACTTGATTAGTCTTTCAGCTTCTGAGTAGGAGCTGTCTTTGGCAGAAAAAAAATGTCAAATGTAAGGGAAGTGAATGAACCCAATCTTTCCGGTGATAATTTAAACCGATAAAGCAAGCAGCATGTAAATCAAGTAATCTGTTTTACTAATCAAACCTTTTAAGTCCTTTTCCATCTTGCTAATGTTCCCCTGGGTTATCTGTGTACAGTTGCCATTTAGGAATTCACTCTTTTTGCAGTGGATGATGAATGCATAAATTGCAGTTCTGCTGCTGCTCAGCTGCTTTTCCATTTAAAGGATGAAAAGTGAGGTACTTCAGGCCACTGTGCAAATCCATTTGCCTATCTGGCCAGTTCTGCCCTGCACTTCCATACCCACAAGGGTGTTTGAACCATTCCCTGTTTTGTTCCTTCTCCTTTTCCCTTTTTGAAGTTGACTTTTGGTGAGAGGGAGAAAGATCCTGATACTGAATCTGCCAGCTCAGTCACACTCATGAATTTAAGTGAACCCACTACACTTGGTTGTAGGTAAAGATCCCTTTGTTTCCCACCCAAACTTTCTGTGGAATATTAGTTGCTCTTTAATTGGAAGAACAGACCTTGTGTGTTTACTGGGCCTTTTCAAACTGGCATGATCTGGTCCCTTAAAGAGCCTGAGGTTTTGTCTTCCAGGGCACCACCTGCTCCATCCTTGGTCGTGGGAGAGACTGGGAGATGGAGAAAAGGGGTTTTGGCGCAGTTCTGTTCAGCTCTCCATTAGGGACATGAAGATTTTCAATCTTGAAATACTTGAAAGAAAGCCCCAGAACAAACCTGAGCCAAATCTATATCCCAACTGGGAAGCTTTTCCTGACTAGCCACGCTTTCAAGGGAGCGAGAGGAAAAGTCCTTTCAGCCTGAGCAGTTCATGGACATATTGTTGAAATGGATTTGCTTTGTGATTTGCAAATTTTCCCCTCCACTGCTTGTGGCTCTTTGTACATGTGCTCTGGCTGAGGCCGTTGGTGTCTGAAAGGAGTTGGTGGCAATCTGGGGGTGGCCGAGGTCGCAGCTGTCCCTCATTGTCCCCACAGCAGACGTGGCAGAAGGCAGTGTTTGACTGAGGGGCAGGATGGGCAGCTGGGGGTGGCATGTCCTCATCTGCTGCCTGGAGACTCCGTGGTTTGTCTGGCAGAGCCCTTGGCTGGCACTGGGAGGGCTGGGACAGCCTGTGGGCAGAGCTGAGTCACCAGCACGTGCTGTGAAAGCCTGGGGGCCTGGAGAAGGACAGTGGCACAGTCAGTGTCACAGTCAGTGTCACACCCCAGTGTCCCAGCCCAGTGTCACAGTCAGTGTCACAGTCAGTGTCACACCCCAGTGTCCCAGCCCAGTGTCACTCTCAGCCCAGTGTCACAGTCAGTGTCACAGTCAGTGTCACATCCCCATGTCCCAGCCCAGTGTCACTCTCAGCCCAGTGTCACAGCCTGGTGTCACAGCCCAGTGTCACAGCCCAATGTCACTCTCAGCCCAAAGTCACAGCCCAGTGGCACAGTTAGTGTTACAGCCCAGTGTCACTCTCAGCCCAGTGTCCCAGCCCAGTGCCACAGTCAGTGTCACAGTCAGTGTCACAGCTAGTGTCACATCCTGATGTCCCAGCCTGTCAGGACCCAGGACATCCCTCTGGCTGTCCAGGACACCAGGACCCCTGCCAGGGGTCTCAGGGATCCTGGCACAGAGCCCAAAACACCTGTGGGTTTGATTATGACCCGTGGAGCAAATTACCAACCTTGTATGAAGACCAACAAGCTGCAACAGTTTAGGTAGAATAACAGTGAAGTTATCATGGGGTGGAAAAGTAGATTTTTGGGTTTTTGGTATGGGGGTTCAGGAGGCAAGATGGAGGAATCTGGGTATGTCCAGCCTTTCTCCTTCTTCTTCTTGGCCTCCATCTTCTGCTGTGATGTTGGCACTTTTGGATTGGTTTAGAGTAGAAGCTCACTGTCTAAATAAGTGATAGGCATTGGAAAGTAATTGCAAACATTGTACACGTAGTTTTTAGTATAAAGACATAACACCACCCCAGGAGCAAGCAGTGTGCCTAGAAGTGTCCGCTAGACAGACCTCAGCAGAGCAGAAGAAAATTTTTTATAGATAAGATACAATAAACAACCTTATGACCAAGAAATGAAGAGCCCTGACTCCTCCTTCAAGTGCCGGGCTGAGAAAAAATACTTTCAAACTCAGAGTCACTCTGATAAGCTAAAGATCCCAACACCTGCCCAATGTCACAGCCCAGTGTCACAGCCTGGAGTCACATCCCCATGTCACAGTCAGTGTCCCAGCCCAGTGTCACTCTCAGCCCAATGTCACAGTCAGTGTCACATCCCCATGTCCCAGCCCAGTGTCATTCTCAGCCCAATGTCCCAGCCCAGTGTCACTCTCAGCCCAATGTCACAGCCTGGTGTCACAGCCCAGTGTCACAGCCAGGTGACACACAGGCTGTGTAAGGACTGTCACTATTTGGTTTGGGGTGCCATGGTGCAGATCACTGCAACAACTCCAAAGGAAGCCCTAATGACGCAGAAACACGAGTCATTATTTGCATGTTTTGCATTGTTATTTTTGCCTGGTTTTGTGGCCTGTATTTGTATAATTTTATTTTATATGTAACATTACCAGAGCACAGAGCCATTCCTTTGGAGTGCTGGCAGATGGGGCTCTGTATCTTCATGCTGCAAGATGATTCTTGGGTTTTCTGAGCCCTGTCCCAAACAATGCTGCATTCAGGGGCTCCAGCAGCATCCACAGATCAGCAGTGGCCACGAGCTTCACAAATCAGAATATTCCTTCCCAGCAGAACAATGAAGCAGCTGAACATCAGCAGCTCCCAGCCAGCTGATAGCTAAAGGAGTCTCCAGGCATTTGCAATGAGAACCTGTGGAATCCTGGCACTGGACCTCAGCACTTGGCCTTGTGGAGTGAGGAGGTGCAATTATCACAACTGAACAACACTCCAAAGGCTCAAGGGACAACAGGAGGAGAGGGGGCTGAATCTGTCCAGGGCTTTATGCAGGGCCCTCCCCACCACCCAAATCCATTCCTCCTTCTCCTGCCCACCATGGCTTGTCCCTCCCTTTCTCCACAGCTTGAATACCTGTCAGGGTTTCCCCTTCATCCCCTCTAAACCAGATAGTTTAAAAGCAAACACTCCTTCCCCAGTCCAGCCAGCCAGAGTGTGGACAGAGTTGGGAAAGTGTCTCACTAGGTGTGTGTTAGAAGAGGGCTTAGAAAATAAGATTGCAAATCATCAGTGCAGGGGCTGATGCAGTTTCAGGTGATGTTATTTGTGAGTGGTTGTTGTTTCCTGAGTTACTGGAGATTTGGGAACAAGGAACAGGGCCTCAGTCATGGGCTTTGTTTTTCTGCATGTTTCTGGATCTTTCTGCTGGGTTGAAGGGTTTTATAGCCCTTCACAGGGTTATTTAGAAGCATCAGCTTGCCTGGACACCACAGGGACAAAGCCACAGCTGCAGAATTCACACCCCACTGAACCAAGGTGAGGAAATGAGGCAGGATCTTCCTCATGGTGCAAATCTATCCATCCCCAGGCAATGCCCTGGTGTTTGCCTTTTGGGCAGGTGTTTTTGCAGTTTTGTCCCCTGAAATGCCTGAAGGTAGCAAATCCTTGAACACAATCCAATGTGCAAAGCTGAATTCCCAAAACTGAAGGCTGGGATAATCGTGATGTGGCAGCTTACAGTTAATATGGACACAGGGTTTGGAAAGAGGAGGTGAATGAAGATGAAATGTCCTTTTTAAGTATCTGAGTGCTGTAACATCAGAGTGGAAGGAACATAATGGATCATGAAGTCAGTTGTTGGTCAGTGTAGGAAGCCAAGTCTTCTAAAAACATGCATAAAACAAACTCAGCCATATCCAGTAAGGTTTTCTGGTCCTTGCAGCTGCCACTGAACTGCTCTGCAGCTTTCCTGTGTTGGTCAGGGTCCTCCATTCCCATTTTCCCTTTGTATGGGCCTGTGTGGTGTTCTGTTTAATATTTTCTTCCAGCTGCCTGGCAGGATGATTCTCATCTCCCCAGGTATTTATAGGTGAGCACTTCCACCCTTTCCTCCTTCTCCACAGTTCTGTGAGTGTCATGCATTTAAATGAGTTCCTCAGTGCTGCAGCTGGCTCGGGGTGTGATGGGAGCAGAGAGGAGAACCTACTTGTCTGCTGAGCTTTCTTTTGCTTTTTATTGTCCCTTTAGTGACTTTGTGCTTTTATTAGGCAGGTTAAAAGTTAGAGATTGTGGGCAGATGGCAGCCTCTTGTTTGCTGCTATCCCAAGCCTTTTCCTGGTTAGAGCTGGAATCCCAGGATAATGCTCCATCAGGGCACTGTCCTGCCCACAGCACAATGTGGTTACTGCACTCAGATTTTACCACGTCCCAGGCTGATTTTCACGTGGAAACTGGGAGTGTTTTACTGCCCCACACACAGAGAGCAAACTACTTCCCTCTACCTGTACTGGCAGCAGCTTCCTCCTGTGCCTGTTGGAATAAACCACAAAGCATTGTGTGCAGGCTTTTCAAAGAACTTCCCTTTAACTCCTTATCTATCTCAAGTCTGTTTGTGCCTTCTGCTGTGCTCCAGAGCTGGAAAAGGAGTGTTCAGGGCTCCCCTGCTGCAGGGAGAGCTCGGCCGGTCTGACGCAAATAGAAACCAGAGTTCAGTGACTCCTGTGTTTAGTGGTTTGGCATTTTTTCAGTGCAAGGTTAGTGCTTTACATTTAAGGAGAGGGATTTTATTATTCCTGTTCCTACATCTCCCAGTTTTAGATTTTATTCAGTGTTCTTTAGAGCTGGCTTAGCATCCATTCCCATTTTCCTTCCCCTGACCTTACCCAGTGGGTTTGCAGAGCTTGTGGATGACTCAAGGGTCAGCTGGGTTGGAGCTGAATCAGCCCCCTCAAATCACAGACAATTCCCTTAAACCTTGGTTTGTTGAGGAAGATGTGGCAGTGGTCACTTGTAGTTTGCTAATTTTACTTAGAAAAAAGTGACATAATTACAAAGAAGTCTTTTAACCTAATTTCCAAGCTGGCTGGAGGCTGCAGATGAATGGAGTATTCCTCACCCTGCCCTGTCTGCTCCCTCCATACAGGAAAGGAGTGGTGCAGAACGTGCTCCAAATGGCATTTCCTATTTTGTTCAACTGGCAGCATCTGAGCACCGAGTCCGTGCAGGCCAGCTGCAGGCAAAAATCTCACCTGCACCCAACATGAATTTAATTGCAGTTTTCCTGGCCCTCAGGGTGGATCAGAACCACGTAGACACGCGTATTTTGAATATTGCAGACATGCATATTCATGATCAGGACAGACTTGGATCATTTTCCTGGTGCAGGGAGGTTATACTGACTGGACAGTTTTTTGGTCTGTCTTTCCAAGAGCAGCAGGAATATTTTAGCCATAGTTCTGCCAACGCAAATCCTGTTTATCTGAGTGCTCTTGTGGGAGGCTGATTCTCTGTGAGATGGTTTATGGACAATTTACTGAAAGGCTTGAAGTCCTGCTTGACAGCTGAGTTTGTTTTGAGATTTACATAAAATAAAGTCTTTAAGCAGCACTGAACTCTCAGTAGAGACGTGGTATCACATAGAAAAGGCCCAAGTGTCTGAGGCACAGAGTGAACTTTGCTTTAGGAAAGTCACTCACTTCCCAAAGCACGAGGACAATGGGGTTGTTCCCTTGGGTGAGTGCAGGCTACTAATTCTTGCACTTACAAACCAGGTCAATATGGTTTCACTGCCAGAAGCCTGCTTAAATTCCCTTCCTTCTGAACACATCCTAAAGGCCCATCCTTGGCTGCCCACAAACATCTCCTCATGAACACAAGTTTTAATTAAGTCTCCACGTGGGTTTGCAAAGAGAATGGACTCAAAGCCTGCAGTCATGGACTTTTAATGTATATATTTAATGGAAAAAATAACTGAGGCTTGTGGGATGTTTAAAACAGGAAAAGGAATTGTCCCTGCTCCACATAGTAGAGATGTGCAGCTCCTGGATCATTCTTCCCATGCACAGAGGAGGAGGAAAAAGCTGTGTGCCCAAACTCAGAATTTCACTTTGTGCTTTGGAGTTCACAAATAAGCTGGAAACACAGAATAGTTTGAAACCAAGTTTGATTCTCTTAATCTTCAGTGGGACCAGGTTTGCTGCTGACTAGGTTTGCTCCCTAGCACAGCTGAGGGAGCTGCAGCATTCAGATTCTGTCATGAATTATTTGCTTTTCCTTAACATTTCCTTTCCTTTAAGGCACTGCAGCCCAGCCAAACTGAAAGCCCATCTCAGTGGTGTCTGTGCTGTGAGTGACTGAGCAGGGTCTGTCCTGGGGGACCTGTGGAGCATCAGGAAGGGCTGAGCCCAAGGAGCTTCAGGCAGCACCTGCTAAGGGTAAAGCTTTGGTGTGCCTGTAAAGCAGAATGTGCTGCCAGTCTGTGAGCAGGGCTGGGAATGGAGCAGTTCAGGACCAGAGAAGGGCTTTTTCCAGTAGAAAATGATCCAGAATACCAACACCTGCACTTCAGCTCTCCTAAAGGAACAGCAAACCAGTGACCTGCTGTGTTTCTCCAGCAGCTGCTCTGTCCCTGGGCTGTTGGACAGATGGACATGGAGTGGCAAAGTGGGTTAGTGAGGAGCCTGGTGCTCAGGGCTGGCAGTGCTGCCCCAAGGGCTCTTTGGCTTCTGGAGCAGGGCAGTTACATGTCAATGATTAATTAGGAATTCCCTGTCTGATGGGAGTGCTGAGCTCGGTGAGGCTCTCTGTGCAACGGTCCCGTCCTGCAGATGTTGTTTGGGAGTGTGGGTTCCAAGTCTTGCCAACTAACTTTTCTTTATTTGTACTGAGTGCATTTGAAGTTGCATCATTTCCTCGGTAAGAACAGTTTTATTTTTGACTGGAGTGTTTGTCAGGTGGAGGAAATCCTAAATGTGAGTGCTCTCTGGTGGTGGAGATTTCTGCTCCAGTGTTCCCATTCCTGCAGTGTATTTTCCAGGAGCAACTGCATGTGAATATACCTTGTCTGGACTTAAAGATCCTTTTTTCCCCAACTCCTTTCCCTAAAAATAAAGATTACAAAACAAACTAAAAGTTTTTTTCTTGCCTTAGTGGACTTCTAGCTGAGATAAGAATTTCTCTCCCTTAAAATGATTTATATTCTGTGACTCATTGGTTTTTATTTTCTCGTTATCAATTGATGTTTTAATGAGGTAATAAAAACTCCTCATGAAAGAGCTGATGTTCCTCCTCAAAATAACCCACAAGGATTAAATACTGTGAATTGCTTTTTGGCTGCTGAGCTGCTGCAGAGAGGGGACTGAGGGGAGCCTCACTGGGGCTGCAGCTCCTCCCCAGGGGACAGCTCTGATCTCTGCTCCCTGTGACAGGGACAGGACCCAGGGAAGGGCTGGAGCTGGGCCAGGGGAGTTGAGATGGAGATCAGGGAAAGGTTCTTCCCCCAGAGGTGCTGGCACTGCCCAGCGAATGGTCCCAGAGCTCCAGGAGGGTTTGGACAGCACTGCCAGGGATGCACAGGGTGGGATTGTTGGGGTGTCAGGGCAGGGCCAGGGGTGGGACTGGATGATCTTTGGGGATACCTTCCCACTCAGGATATTCCATGATTCCATGACATTGGTACAGAAGTTATTCAAATGGAACTATTGCAGGGAAATGTTTTGTTGTAGCTCGAGCTGATGTGACTTCCATGAGATACAAAACAAGGTTTGACCCTGGGGGTGTCAGGATCTAGTCCTGGGGTTCCTTTTATTAAGGAACTTTTTTTAATCAAGGAACTGTTGTTGCTTTGAGTAACAAAACCGCAGTTCTACATGTTACACCTCAGCACTAAAGTGCCTGTGCTGGCTGTGAAAAGCACCAAATGGATTCGTGGTCTTGTTTTGTGACCTTGCCCTGCAGAGGAATCATGGGTTTAACACAGCTCAAAGCTCCCCATTTGCACTGCCCTCGTGGGTTGTTTTCTTAAGCTTTTCTGAGCTCTCCATGGGCAGGGCAAACCCAGCTCTCCCACTGGAGCCCTGCAGCCAGGAAAAGAGGCCCTGCTGTTCTTGGGCTGCTGCTGTGCTGAGCCATGCTCAGGGATGAAAAGGGGCTTTATCAGCAAGGAGGGGTGAGGAGCTGGAGCTCCTGGTGGGAACATCTGAGCACAGCTCTGTAATTTTAACTCTGGTGCTAGGAAAGAAAGAGAAATGAACTGAGATGTAAATGGGGATGTCACTTGTTCATAAAGCCTGTATCCCCAAAGCCAGGCTGGAGAGGTGCCTGGAGACAGATCCTTCTTCCCCCTCATCTCCATCTGCCTTTTGCCACAGAGCTGAAGACACAACTCATCAGAGCCCAGTAAAACCTTTTAGAACTTGGCTTGGAGGCCCAGTGTGGGATGTGCTGTCTGAGCTGAGCAGGCAGCATGTGAGGCTGTGCCAGCATCCCAGCTGGAACCCCTCTGGAGTGGGGGCTCTGCAGAGCCAGATCTGGAGGTTCCGCTTAGAGGCAGAGGGTGCTGGCACTGCCCAGGCTCCCCAGGGAATGGGCACAGAGCTCCAGGAGCCTTTGGACCCCAGGGATGGAATTGCTGGGATGTTTGGGCAGGCCAGGGGTGGGACTGGATGATCCCTGGGGGTCCCTTCCCACTCAGGACATTCCCTGATTCTCTGATTCACTCAGGGATGCTGAACTGTCACAGGAGGAAACTTAAACTGGGCTCTGGCAATGCAAGTTTACATAATTCATTACTTAAGGAAGAGGTCAGAGTATTGGGTGCTGTGATGGTGGCTTGGCATGACGCTGCAGCAGGGATGGCCTTTATTTCTTTATTTCTCCTCAGCTAAAACAAGCCCCCTCACCCTCTGTGTGGCCATGGGGCTTAAAACCTCATCCTCAATCTGCTGGATCTTTATTTTCAGCATCAGCAGCGCCTTGAGCACAGTTCTGTGCTGCTGGGCAGGGACTTGGGAGAGCAGGCTCAGTGTTCCCCATAGGGTAACTCACCTTTTTTGGGTGTCCATCTCCAGGAGGTGGAATGGTTCTGCTCATTGTGATATCCTTGTGGTTTCCATTACATATTGATGTCCCAGTGTGACTTGATCTCCTTAATACCAGCAGTGTTGTGTGGGTTTGGTTTTTCAAGCTCTCCTCTGTGTATGCAGAGTCCCTCGTGGGCTCCCAGCCTGGTATCTGATCCCTTTGCATTTCAACCTGTTCAGGATCTTCCAAAAAATTAAAATTAGGGGTATTGGTATTGCTAATTATGTTGACTTTATATTTTCTAAAACATTACTGGTACATTTCAAACAGCATATATCTCAAAAATGTAAAATATCTTTGCATTTTAAGCTCATTATTATTTTGGGAAATGCACATCAGGACACCTTAAGTTAAAAGTGATGTAGGAACAAGAGGATGTTTTGCAATTCTCGTGTCTTCCCAGTGCAGTGTTCCAGGAGGAAGCTGGACTGGGAGAAACCAACACTTGCAGAAAGTGGAATGCTGGATGATATTTCTTGAGTTTTATTACACCTGCTAAAAACGGACGCTGCCAAGATGCTGCAGAAAATTCTCAAATGAACAATAGAAAATGTCAGGGCTGTCACCACATGGGGGTGGTAATAAATTCAATAAAGTAACGCTGGAATTTGTGCCGGAGTCCGTCAGGACTCGAGGCTGCCGGGCTCTGTGGAGGGGTTCTGGTGCCATCTAATGTCCCGAGGTTTAAATGCAGCTGCAGATGGGGATTGGCGCTGGGAATCCAGGGTTTGTGTGTTGATCCCTAAACCTGTTGTCCTTTCTCCTCCTGAGAAACAAATGCTGTGTAAATTCCTCAGATGCTAATCTGGAATTATTCTGAGTTCTCCTCATAGGTAACTTTCAATAAAATGGGAATTTGTTTGGAAACATTTTCTAACTGAAACATTATTTTTAAAATAACATCAAGTTACTTTCTGTCTTGTTTGCAGAAAGAATCAAAGAGCCAGGCAGGGATAGGAATGGTGTCGTTTAGGGTTGTTTGCACACAGACTTAGAAATTTTGACTCTCTGGTGTAGCAGCAGTGATGATACCAAAGTGCAAAAAAGACTTTGCTGGAGCTGAGAGGCTGCAACCCCTCCTGGGCTTCTGTCTTTGTTTACTTTCAAGCGTGATCAGACCTCTCAGTGAGGGCTTCAGAACTTCTGCTCCTCTGGCCTGAGCTGGGCCATGGACAACTGCAGAATATGAAAAAAGAATTAGCCTGTAAATCCCCTTTATGAAGCAGATCAAATTTTCTCCTTACACTCACGTGAGAGTTCTCTGACTCTCATAGTCAGTTGTAGAAACTGTAAATGCCACATCATGGATCTGGAAGTGAAGCAGAGGCAGAAATGTCCTCTGTAGGTGGTGGAACTCCAGGCCAGCTCTGGGTTGTTGTCCCTGTACCCTCGGGTCTCTGCTGCTGTGCCAGTGCCCAGGCTTTTCCTGTCCCGTTTCCCTTGTGTCCTGAACCTCTGCTTTTGTCTGATTCCTGCCTTTTGTCTGCTCTGGGCAGCTTCGAGAAGGGCCGGATTTACACCTTTATCGGGGAGGTGGTGGTTTCCATGAATCCTTACAAGAACCTGAACATCTACGGGCGGGACACGATCGAGCAGTACAAGGGCAGGGAGCTCTACGAGAGGCCTCCCCACCTCTTTGCCATCGCGGACGCTGCTTACAAAGCCATGAAGAGACGATCCAAAGACACCTGCATTGTCATCTCAGGTAGGCTGGGAGGGCTCTGCATGGTGATGAGCATCTGATCCTCGTGAAATTCCAGGCGGAAGGAGAATAATGGTTTGGCTAATGACAGCGTTTTATAAAAGAAACTTCATTAAGCTTAAAGCTGCTCATTTGCATTTGAATCCGTGTGTGGAGATCGGCACAATTATTTCTTATCTCATTCAAGAGCTGCTGCCAGCCAGGAGCTGGATCTGTGCCTGCAGAGGGATAACGTGAGCAGGAGCCCTGTGTCTGCTCCGGAGAGTGACCTGGGATCAGCAGGGCTGGGATCAGCAGGGCTGGGATCAGCAGGGCTGGGCTTGTCTCACCTCAGGAGCTGCTGATTTTTGTCGCTGTCCCGACTGGAAAAGCAGCAGTGGGAGCAGGGCTGGTACCAGAGTGATCCCTGGCTGGATCCTGGCACTTCGTTTCCTTGATGTTCCCGTGCTCAGGCAGCTCTGAAAGGAGAGAGCCCCGGGCTGGGGTGCTGAACAAGTGGCCCCTTGTGCTGCTGCAGGCCAGGCTTTCTCCTCTAACAATATTCCTTTGATCCTCTGTGTGCCAGCCCTTTTCCCGACCTGTGGAATCTCACAGCACAATTGCTCGAAGTCAGCCCAGCAGCAGCAGCAGCCAGGCAGGGTTATGGCCGTGTTTAGAAAACGTCCCAAGTGCACACAAAGATTGCTTTAAAAAGAAGAAAAACCAAACCACCCAGGCACTGTTGGGGCAGAATTGAGGTCTTCTGTCCGATGATTTGTTTTGCTTTTTTTTCCATCTGTTTGGTCACTGTGGTGTTTCTGCCCCCAGGTGAAAGCGGGGCTGGGAAAACTGAGGCCAGTAAATACATAATGCAGTACATAGCAGCCATCACCAACCCCGGGCAGAGGGCTGAGGTGGAGAGGTAAGGCCTGGGCTGGAAAAGAAGGGAAATTCTCCTGCTTGTAGATCTCTTTCTGTGGGCTTTGTAGCACCACGTTATCAGATGGTCTCTTGCACATGCTGATTTATACTTAACTTTTTCAGGTACTGCTTTAACTCTGGGAATTTTGCAGTGTTAATTGCTGAAATCACATAAAAAAGTTTATTTTGAAAGTACAAACTTTCAAAATCAAAACAGCATCTAGAAATACCATCCAGCCAATATCAACCATCTAATGGCAGGACTCAATGATCTTAGAGGTCTTTGCCAACCTAAATGATTCTAAATCACTTTTCCTGGGGCAAATTGCCTGAAATTTGGGTGGGCTAGAACACCATGTGGAGTGCAAGGAGTGTATTCTGTGACCTTCCAGGCTCACATGATTCTGAATTGCAAAATGTCCCTCTCTGTCCTGGAGTAAAAGCTTTGGAGCAAAGAATGTGTCTTTCTGCAGAAACAGACTTAAACCTACCCCAAATGAACTTTTGAAAATTATTTGAAAAATAGTTCAGAAAATTGATTTTAGAATTAAAATTATATAGAAGCTGGATTTCTGGTGCTGATTTCAGGGTGGGGGTCTGGTCTGTGAACCAAAGAGCATTTGCTTCCTCTGAGGAGCATTGCTGACAGCTCCCAGCTGATTTCCCATGGGATTGCTGATGCCATCCACACCTGCCCAAATCTGCCATCAAAGAGCATCACTGCTGTCACTGAATCCTTCTGGAGAAATGGCTGTGTAAAAAACACCCCGTGGTGTGAGTCTTGAAGCCTTACCCTTTTCCATGCCTCCATCCCTGCTGCAGAGTGAAGAAAATCCAACTGTGTGCTGGAGGCCTTTGGCAACGCCAAAACAAACCGCAATGACAATTCCAGCCGCTTTGGGAAGTACATGGACATCAACTTTGATTTCAAGGGAGACCCCATAGGGGGCCACATCAATAATTACCTGCTAGAAAAGGTAAGGCACTCTCCCTTCCAGGGTTGCAGCCTTTGCTGAGTTACTTTTGCAATCTGGGCTTTGTCAGTAGGAAGTTTTCTGTTCAGACATCTACAGCAGGTGAGGAATGAGGGCACAGAAAATAAATCCAGGGCTGAAGCTTTCCTCAGGAGTCAGGAAAGCCACTGCAGTGCTGGCAGTGCCCTGTTCCTGGACTTCCAGAGCTCACCAGCAACGGGGCTGTGTTACCCAAAGGATTTTGTGTATGTGGGTGTGTGAAGTTTAATCTCAGTTTTTATTTTGGATAAAATTTACTCTCTGCACAACTCCTGCTTTGTAATTCTTGCATTGATCATTCCCTGGAGAAGGAGATTTCCAGGACTGTAGGGAGCAAGTGTGCTTGGGAAGTGTTACTTTGGAATAATGCCACAGCCTTGGGTGAGCTGTTGGTAGTGTTGTTTTTATATATTCCAAGTGATCATGAGCATAATTATTTTTCTCGTGTCATTAAGTGGTGTCTGAAAACATTGGAATATGCAAAGCTGGAGAGCTCAGGCGTGAGCCATTAACAGTTCTTGCTGTGTGAGACATGTCTGGCTTTGATTATGTGTTTGACCACATCTGCCAACACCCTTTTTTGTTTGTGTTTCTTTTTTACTTCTCCCCTTATTTCCCTGAAGTCTATTTTCAGAGTAAACACTTTATTTTAAAAAATAAAACAACAAACCCAAACATTTAACTTGGGTTACTTTGATGTAAGAAGAGGGCTGGGACTACAGCTGCAGTGACTTAAATCCTGATGATTTATTTATCCTGATTGTTTATTTCATATCCTTGACTTCTCCCAAGTTAGATTTGTTTCCATTTGAAAGCAGTGGAGGCTCTGGCCCAAATGCAAGCAGTAACAGACAGTGGCTTTGCAGCAGAAACACATCAAATCATGGAATATCCTGGGCTGGAAGGGACCCACCAGGATCATCCAGTCCAACCCCTGGCCCTGCCCAGACATCCCAACAATCCCTGGGCATCCTTGGGAGTGGTGCCCAAACACTCCTGGAGCTCTGGCAGCCTCAGGGCTGTGCCCATTTTCTGGGGAGCCTGGGCAGTGCCCAGCACTCCCTGGGGAAGAACCTTTCCCTGAGAACCAACCTAAACCTCCCCAACACAGCTCTGTTCCCCATCAGTCTTCATAGTTCAAATTTGTAGCATGAAATAAGGACACAGTGCTTGTTAACTGAATGTCTGCTGCATTTAATCCTTTTTTGTGCTGTTTTACCTCTGGAATGAGGATTCTGGAATGGAGCTACAGCTCCTAAAACAAGGCCCTTGTGTCAGAGCAGAGCATCCCCTTGTACTGTGGGTGCTGTCCTGGGGGTGTAGGAGTGGTGGCCACCAGGCCCTGAGCATTTATCTGTAGTCACAGAGTCCTAGTTTTCATTTCCAGTGATTAAATCATTCTGAAACTAAAATGAAGGTTTCTATTTGACTCTTCCATGAAAGCAACCCAGTGGTTCCCACATGGGACTCCTGGGTGGAAGTAGGACATTGCAGCTGTTACACAACTGCTGCTTTTGCCTGCAGACCTCAAGCTCCAGGGTCACACATGTGAGATGGTGTTCCCAAGAGGCTGAGTGTGAGATGGGATGGATTTGAGGTGTCCTGGTGATGGGATGTCCTGGTCTGAGGGGACACTAACACCCAGCTCCGTGTTTTGTTCCCCCAGTCCCGTGTGATCGTGCAGCAGCCCGGGGAACGGAGCTTCCACTCCTTCTACCAGGTTTGTGTTCCTTTCCTGGAGCAGTGACCTGTCCCCAGCTTCCCTTGGGCAGAGCACTCAGGGCTTTCACCCTCTCATGTTTTGCACAGGGTTCCCTTTTGCAGCATCTTGGGTGATCTTGGGTTCTTCAGTTCTCTGCAGGGGCCTGGGCTGGGAGGGAGCCTGGGAAGATGGATTGTTTTCTATCCTCCAGTCCCATATTAACACATTGCTAAACTTAAAAGGAGGCTGACTAAACAAATATGGTAGGATATTGGACTTTGACTCACTGCTTTATGTGTAGTAAGCCTAATCCCTCTATTTTGTCTTGAAGCCTTTAGTCCATATGGAAGTAATTTGGTTTTTTGGATGTTCTTTAATGTCTTCCACATTGAGTGTTGGTTCCCTGTGTATCCTTTGGGGGATATGGTCAGCCTATTAGTATAACCTTGATTCTGCACTGAGGGAAGGGGAGGTTTGTTTATTTTTTTTTTCCACTTTTTCAGTACTCCATGATGGTATATTAGCACTTTCCTCATGGATGTGTCATTTCCAGGAGGAAAAGTCTCTGTGTGGGCAATGTGCTTGCCAAGGCACAGCTGTGGCATGGCACAGCTGTGAACAGGTCTGGGAGGGGTTCAGGCTGGTTTTTATACAGTTGTGACTCTAAAGAACAGTGATTTGTGGTGGCAGGCCCTATATCTTGCACATTGTGCTCCAGATACTGCAGCAGTAATTAATATTTTCATGATTTTGCTTGTCAAGCAGATGAATAAGAGAAAGAAAAAAGAAGGATTTTATATTTTTCATTCACTGTTTTTTTAAAACTCTCTTCCTGCAGCTCCTGCAGGGAGGTTCTGAGCAGCTCCTGCGTTCTCTGCACCTCCAGAAGGATGCATCAGCCTACAGCTACATCTGCCCTGGGGCACAGCTCAAGGTGAGGGCTCTGAGGGACCCAGGGACAGCTTCACATTGGAAGTGCTGCTGGAAACGCTCAAAGCACTGCTGAGCTAGCAAAAATTGAGATT
>NW_005054518.1:664076-666072 GCF_000277835.1 Geospiza fortis
TCTGGTACAAGATAAAGCACAAGTGTACTTAGAATAATGGAAAAGATTTACCTCTATTCTGCTTAAATATACAAATATACCTGTGCATGCTGCATCTGCTTATAAACAGCAATAAAATAATTTATTAATAAATGCAGGTGTGGATTTTTGGCCCATTAGCAGTGGCAGACATTCCATGCTCCATAATGGGTACCTTAAACTGCCTTCTGGAGCAAAAAGCCAGAAGGACTCATTTATTTGCAGCAGATCTTTGAGTTACTGAAGCACTGAGTCTTCATGTCTGACTTGTCCTCAAGGGGGAACTCTGAGCAGGAAAGAAGGGAACAAACCCATAAAGTTTTTAGACAGCAAGATCCTGAACACTTCAGATACAGCTGGCACTGTCCCTAGTGTTGTCCCTTTGAAGCAGGGTCCAGACCTGATTTCCTAGCAGACAGCAAGATCCTGAGCACTTCAGATACAGCTGGAGCTGTCCCTAGTGTTGTCCCTAGTGTTGGAAGCAGGGTCCAGACCTGATTTCCTAGGTGCTTTTGTGAGATGCACTTTGGTACAGAAACCCAGAGACCTCCTCCCATGCCAGATGATTCTCTTTAAAAATGTGTATGCTAATCTTGAGAGAGGTGGAGAACAGAGATTTCCTGCTGGTGCTCTGCAGCCTCTGTCAGAGGTCTGTGAGTGCACAAATTGTCCCCATTCTGGGATTTTTATGAACTCTGTCTCAGCAAATTCCACTGGTAAATTTATTGTGCTGTGGTGGATTTCTGTGTCTCCTGCTGCCAGAATCCGTGTGTGCAATGCAGGGTTCAGTGTCCAAGCACGCAAGATGGCATTGGAATAAGCTGGGAAACCTCATGACAGTGTCTTGCCTCTGAGAAACATCAAAGTGCATCTTGTTTCCCATGGGCTTGTGAAATCCTTGCTCACTCACAGCTGACTTCCATTAAATCCCCCATCCCAAACTTCTCTCTCCCCTCAGTGTTCCATCAATGACGGGGCTGAGTTCAAGGCAGTTGCTGATGCCATGAAGGTGATTGGCTTCAAGCAGGAGGAGATTCAAACTGTCTACAAAATCGTGGCAGCCATTCTGCACCTGGTAAGCTCCCTGCCCATAGGTATCCATGCCTGAACCCATGAGGGCTTGTACTGCCAGCAGCTCTGATTTTCCTGCTGCAGAAGCCCTTGGAAGCTCTGCTGGCTGGGAAGGTGTCCAGCTCCCAGCTCCAGTGGTGACAGAAAGTCCTTGCTGGAAACAGGGCACTGCAATGATGATCACATGTATTCCTGCATGTTCCAGATCCCAAACCAGGCATACCACTAAGTACTGGGAGCTGTTGTATGTTCTGAAAAAGGAACTGTTGGGGTTTGGCAGTGAGGGGATAGGGAGCTTCTGTCCTTTGTGCCTTCACACTCACCTTCACCACAGTGATCCTGCTTCACTTCGTGGTGAATGTTGAGCACAGGAAAGACAGGAGTCCTCTTAACATTTTGTGTTCTGAGACTGAGGAGATCCTTCCTTCTCATGGATCCTTCTGGGAGCCACAGAGCCTCCTCCCCTGCACAGTAGCAGGGAGTCCCTGTAGCTCAGCTCTTGTGTTTCCTGAGGAAAGAGGAGGGCAGGAGGAGGGTGGCAAAGAGCAACTTTATTCCAGTTCCTTCTCCTCCTTGGGATAACAGTGCTGGGAAGGAAGGGAGGCAGAGCAGAGTGGGGCCATGCAGACAGGCTGGGGGACAACCCTCTGCTGTGGATCACCAAGGGGTGTCACTGCTTAATCCTGGCACAGAAGGTACCCAGGAGCAGAGCTGCCAGTCCAGTCCCACTGGCACTGACCTCTCAGCTTCCCCACACCATTCCCACTCCCTCTGTGGCAGAGGAATTGCAGCCAGTGGTTTCATGGTGAGCTGCAGTGAGGACAAATGCTACATGGTGTAATTCCCTATCCCTGGACTCTGAATCTTGGGATGGTGTTTGATGTTGTTTGTCCCAAAAGCTGAGCTG
>NW_005054518.1:666096-682562 GCF_000277835.1 Geospiza fortis
GCTGCTCCCTTTGACATTGGAGGTTTGAGGGTGTGGATGTGCAGGACCCACCTTCCAGTGTGGCAGGAGATTTCCAGCCTGGAACAGCAGGTGGAAAATGGATGGAGTTGGGGTGTGCTGATCCCTGTTAGTAAAGAGCAGATGGAGAAATGCTGCTGATTGCAGGGGAACCTGAAGTTCTACGTGGATGGAGACACTCCCATCATCGAGAACAGCAAGCTGGTGTCAGTCATTGCTGAGCTCCTGTCCACCAAGGCCGAGCTGGTGGAGAAGGCGCTGCTGTTCCGGACGGTGGCCACGGGCAGGGACGTCATCGACAAACAGCACACGGAGCAGGAGGCCACCTATGGCAGGGATGCCTTTGCAAAGGTGAGTGCAGTCCCCTTCCTGTGACACCCACAGACACATCTCTGCTGCCTTTGCCTTTGCACTGAGGTGTGCAGCAAAGACTGGCAATGCCCAAGGTGGGCACTGCTGCCAGAACTGCACGTTTTTCCATGCTCAGTCCCAGCAGGATTCCTGGGTGGGTCAATAAGCACAGTTTACACAGTAATACACAATTGCTGTACATCCTGCAGATTTGTCTCTGAACCTTGGTGCTCCTGAGTTCTGTGGGGTCTGTGGCACCTCCCCATCCTGCCCTTCCAGCAGGGATCCAGCTCCCACAGCCAGCAGTGCCAGGCACACCGAGGAGGGGATGGGCTGCAGGCTGGGCTGGCATCTGCAAATGTGTCCTACAGGGAGGAATGTGCTGTGAAATGGGATCCTCAGCTTCATTTTGCAGTTAAATTCAAAGAGTAGAGAGTGGAATTGTAACATCTAGAATTTATGTTGGAAACACAAAGTGGTATTTTAAAAATTTTTTATGAAGAATGGTAGAATGGTTTGGGTTGAAGGGACCTTAAGGACCATCTTGTTCCAACCCCCTGCCATGGGCAGGGACACCTTCCACAGGAAGAGTGAGTACTGATGGCAGGAGTGACAATTGTTCCTCCTCTATAAGAAATCAAATTATAAGGGAGGAATGGGTGAACTTATGAAGGTCATTGATAATTAACTTGACTTCTTTTCCTGAGATAATGTATTTTCCCCAGCTTCACAGCACATTTTGAACATGAAGACTTTGAAGACACCTCTGCCTACAGAGCATTATCTTTGTGAAAGGTGAACAGGATTATTTTCCTGTCATTGTGTTCAGTTGTTGAGTTTCTGTGTCTGACCTCTCTCTTGCTCTTCACTATTGTTAAATAATTCTCAGGAATGGTGCTTATTAGGCAGCTGAAAAGCTGACTGGAATCAAATTAGGGAACTGCTGCACCCAGTGACCTCACTGGGATTTCAACTTGGTATAAATGAGTTTTGGAAGAAAGAAAATAAATACTTCCATAGAATATTTTCTTCAGTCAGTAGCTGCTCACTTTCATGACCATGACCTGCAGCTTTGATGGAGGCCTGGAATGAGCTGTGTGGAATTTCCTGGGAAGAGCTGAGGCAGGTGCAGGCGGGAGCCCTCAGTCTGTGTTTCCTGCAGGCCATTTACGAGCGTCTCTTCTGCTGGATTGTGACCCACATCAACGATGTCATCGAGGTGAAGAACTACGACACCACAGTGCATGGCAAGAACACAGTCATTGGGGTCCTGGACATCTATGGCTTTGAGATATTTGACAATAACAGGTGAGCCCCCTTCTAAAGCCCAGTGTTGTGCCTTGCCTTTCCCAGAACACTCATCACTTTTTCTTCTCATGTTTTTGCAGCTTTGAACAATTCTGCATTAATTACTGCAATGAAAAGCTGCAGCAGCTCTTCATTCAGCTGGTTCTAAAGCAGGAGCAGGAGGAGTACCAGCGAGAGGGAATTCCCTGGAAGCATGTGAGTGCTTTGGCAGGGCAGGAAGAGGTGCTGTGAGGTCAGTGTACCAGCAAAATGCTGGACCTGAAGCTGTTCCACATGCAGGCTCCAGTTGATGGGACATCTGTGTCCCTGCCAGCTGTCCTGCCAGGCTGGGACCAGGCTGGGCAGAAGCTCCCCAGTCGCCTCACCACGTGTCTCCTTGGGAAAATATGGGACTCCAGGTCTGAGATGAAACCTTTTGTGGCACCTCTGTGATGCCACACATGTAACTGTGGGTTTCTGTGCTGAGTGCTTATAGATTTTTCTAGTTGTTGATGGTAATATGTAAAAATCTTGACTTTTCCTGTTCATACTCACTTCAGAATGCCAAGGACGGGATGTGCAGTGTCACTGTGGTGACTGCACACAGCTGAATTGTAAAAGACATTTTAAAGAGCATTCTGCAGCAGAGATCTTGAGAGGTATCTGAGGGGTTTGAAAAATCACTTTCTGTGTTGTTCAGTGCAGGAGAGCAGCCTGCTTTATCTGGAATCAGAGATCTGCACATTCAGAGCTGATTGCTCCTCGCTGTCACACTGGCTGCTATGGCCAGCACTGGTACCCTCCCATTTCTGCAGCCAAGGACACCAACACCCCTGTCCTTTGTTTCCTGCAGATTGATTATTTCAACAACCAGGTCATCGTGGACCTGGTGGAGCAGCAGCACAAAGGGATCATTGCCATTCTGGATGATGCCTGCATGAACGTGGGGAAAGTCACGGATGAGATGTTCCTCGAGGCCCTCAACAGCAAACTGGGGAAGCACGCTCACTTCTCCAGCAGGAAGGTAACCCACAGACCCTGCTGTCCTCTGCTGTCCATTCCCCATGTTCTGAGGTGGAATGGAAATGAGGAAAAGGGGTTTAGGGAGGGCTGGGTTGGAATCACTGCGACTGAGTGTGAGATGAGGAGCTCAGAGCAGCTCCAGCCGCAGAAGAACCCGGCAGAGGGAGCTCCAGCCCATCCAGTGGCTCATCCCTTTTATTCCAGGATAAAAGGAGCCTGAGCTCGTGCCTTGACATATCATGATGTCATCTGGAACCAATCGATACGCCGGCTCGGCCCACGTGTTGTTCTTCCCAGGCTGCTCTAATACATAGTGACAGTGAAATTATTCACACTCCTGCATTATTACAGCGCTGTGATTTGGGCTTTTTTCATCCTCATTGGCTGCAGAACGTGCTCGTCTCCCTCTGCACCTCAGAGCACCCAGGCCCCTCGCCTGCCTTTGTCTGGGCTACAATGGGCGAATTAAAAGGCTTCATTTATTCCTCACTTGGCAGCAGATTGCAAAATGGTCACCAGCCTGATTAATTTGAGAATCTTTCACACAGAGTAATCAAATAAGGGCCTTCAGTTTGATGTGTCTCTACTCAGAAACATTGTCTAAAATGTATGGCTCAGAGTGCTGGTCCCCCCTGCTCCCTCCCACCCCAGCACAATATTTTATGTAGGTCAGAAGTACCAAATTAGCCTGGTTGTGTAAGATATGTGCTAAAGGCTGCCTCTGGGAGGCCTGGGATAAACAATGGATCTGGCTGGGGCTGTCTGAGGAGAGGCCAGGATGAAAGTAAACCAAAACCACTTTTTCCTCCTAGATAATAATTTTCCTTAAGTGCCCTTCTGCTGCAGCACAGCTGATGCACACCTGCCAGGTGCACCTGAGCTCAGGGAGGGGGACAGGGAGCTTGGTTCCACTTTTGACCCAGATTTCACGTGCCCACACAGTGACGTGAAACACTCTGAGAAAACTCACATCAAAATAAGTGTGGGGCCTGGCCTAGGTTCCTGTTTGAATACAAACTGTTTCCTGCAGTGGTGGTACTGGTGGGATGAAGTGTGGGATCCTCTGCAGCAGGGTGCTGGGGACTGGTCCAGTTTCTGGAGCTGTCTGGTCAGTGGATGTCACAGAGGAGTTTGGTTTCTGTTCTGTCCTTCTCCCACATCTGCCCAGGGGAAGAGGCCCTGCCACAGAGGGAGCAGGTGGTCCTTTAGTGCAGTGGCAGAAGGAGATGGAATTTCAGGAGGTGCTATGGGAGGCTATAAAATGAACATTTAAAAATAAAATCTGCTCAAGTCCTTGCCTTTGGGAGTCCCCTCCCAGCAAGGAGACATTAAAGGGCAGCATTGCCAGCTGCAGCGTTCCTCAGCAGGAGGTGGCGTTGTCAGAAACTGCCTGCACAGGCTGAGAGGGAGGCAAGCAATCCTGCTATAAATAATGTTTATGGAGGGGCTGATGGATCTGCCTGGCTTGCTAATTTCTAGTTAAATCAATAGAGCCTTGAAAACATTGACCCATACACCTCTCAGCATAATTATTATCTTTTCTCCCCATCTCTGCAGACATCCCAGCACCTCAGAGCTCTTCTTCAGTCCCACCCAGAACTGCTGTGAGAAGCCTGAACCTTCTGAGCCAGGCTTTTCTAGCTTGGATTAAAACAAAGGGCTTGATTCCATCTCATGCCCTGCCTTTGCAGACTGCAGTGGTTCCATGCAGATCCTGTACAGTTCCACACAGATGGGAGCTGTTCCCAAAGAGTTAAAGTGCATGTGTTGGGAACAGCTCCCATCCCTCAGCCCAGTTCATGCTCCACTGCTCCCTGCAGAGCATGCTGCACACAGGCTCCATGTGGAGAAGCTCTGGGGGGCTGTGGTGCCCTAAATAGTCGTGTCCTACTTTGTGTACCCGGCTGCTCCGAGCTGCCAGCGTGGAGGAATCACTGCCCTTGTCCTGGGCAAGGCCATACGAGCCAGGACAATGCTGCTTAACACTTCCACCAGCAGAATTTGTGGCAGAATTTTGTGTTCCTGGAGCATGGGGTGTCCTCCTCGGGTTTGTCTAATGCTAATCTGGATGTGCAGATGTGCCAGCTGTTCTAGTGGCCCTTCCCAATATCACCATTTGTATCCTCAACCTCTCCAAGTTCCATTGATTTTCTGTTGATATTATACTTTGGAAGGGTCAAGGGCAGTGACAGACAGTCCATGAATGCCTCAGTCTTCAGATTGTGGAGAGCATCAATCTCAACAAACTGATTGTGAAGGGAGGAGTATCAGAAGGTCCATTCCAGTCCACCTGATGTTGTGTCTCCTGAGACAGTGGACAGTGGTGAATGCCCAAGTGAGAGCCCAATACAGGACAAATGTGTACTGATAACTTGACATGCTCCCATTCCTCAGGGACCTGCAGCCCAGGACCCTCCTGGTCTTCTTAACAGGGTTTGTGTGTGGTCTTCTTGGTTTTTAAATCAACAAAGAATTCCACAGCTCAGATACTCAAGTGAAGAGCTCTTTCCTCCCTGTTTCCCTCCCTCCTCCCTTTTCCATTTCAGATTACACCTCTCACCTCCTAGTTTTTAAATGGTAAAACACAGTTCTCTTTGTCTTCCAGTACATCATCTCCATGTGTTTTGCCATCATCTCTCACATTTCTTTCCTTACCTGGGGAAGCTGAGTTTGTTGGCTCATCCTCCCAGGGCAGTCAGTCAGCACGGGATGGGTTTTGCCCTTTAAGCCTCTCCCAGTTCTCCATGTCCTTGTTGAGATGAGTGAGGTCTGTTAAGATCCCTGTTGAGGAGGAAGGGATGGTTTGGGGCCCATCAGTTCCTGTGAACTTTGCCCTTTCTCAGTGGGACTCCCTGCCCTGCTGGGGAGTTCCATTTGCTCTGCTTTGCCCTCATTTAGCTGTTCCCAGCCAGCCCTCAGTGATTGAGTGCTCCCACCCAGCCCTACGACCTCCCCCTTGCCCTCAGATTATGGCTCATTTCAGATGCTGTGACAGCACAGGCTCAGGGCAGGCTCCCACAGGATTCCCATCTTTCCAACACCTTTCTCCTGTCTTTACTCACCCTTGAATGCTGTGAGCTGTCAGTGAGAAGCCTCCTGGAAGGGCTCACAGAAACCCAGGCAGGTGATCCACTCTATCAATGTTCTCGCTGGTCTTTTTTCCACTAATTTCAACTGTTTTGTCCAGGAAACACAAAGTTTAGACAGAATCACTCCTTTGGAAAAAGCCAAACCAGCAAACAACAAAATCCCTGATTGCTGCTCTGGCTCCTTCCAGCCTCTCCAGAGCTGGATGAGCTTTCAGAGGATCTTGTGCTGCCAGCTGTGCCCTCTCTGGTAGCACAGACACATTTCTGTTGCCATTTGGTATTTACCCCTTTTATTGACTTGTTGGTTTGAGCTGTGTGTTTGGGTAGCTGAAAAAGGCACTCCCCAGGCCCCTGCTGGGAACAAAGCTGCAGCAAGAAAAATGGCTTTGTTTCCCTGGCATTGCCTCCTTTCTTCATTTTCCCTGTGTTCTGCTGCACCTTGGGCATCCGTCAGCTCTGCAGCTCCTGGTGTTCCCTGCTCCTGCCATGCTGGATTTCCTGGGGACCTTGGTACTCCCACTCCTTGGGCTCCTCCTTCTGATTCATTTTGTGTAAAATATATTCTGCTTTGTTCACCTCTTCTTGCAGTTTGAGGCAATCTATTTTGTGTTTTTAGACACAGGTGAATTTTTGGAGTGTATCTCCCTGCTCCTAATCATCCTTCCTGCCATTTATTTCAACCATGATAATTTCCTCTTTTATTTCTCCAAGACCTTTTGTGGATAGCAGATATCTGCTCATAGCCCTTGGTGCTGTTAAATTCTGCCTGCAAAAACTTAATTCATCTCCTACTCCTTTTGCCTATAACAAAATCCTCATTCTTATCTCATACTCCCTTTTTAATTAAGCCAACTCTGATGGATTTTTTTGGCTCCTGCTATTCCTGAGTGTGTTACAGGCACTGCTGCTGAACAGCTGCCACGTGGGCACTGGACATGTTGTGTTGTACAGAGGGAATGGGATGGGATGGGATGGGATGGGATGGGATGGGATGGGATGGGATGGGATGGGATGGGAATTTGAGCCTGGAGCAGTGAGTCTGCAAGGGGTTTCCTGTTTGAGGGGTGTCAGATGACCAAGAGGGGTCTGGGACTGAGCAAGCCTTGCTGCTGTCACAGCAGTTGGCCCATTTCTCTGCAGAGGAGTTACACTGCAATGGCAAAAAAAACATAAAGGAAGACTTAAAAAAGTAACAAATCAACTCGTGGGTGCAATGTTTCTCTACAGGCACGAGTGTTCTTTTTGCACAATGGTATTTCTGAGACAGTATTAATTTCTTCATGAAATTATAGGCTCTTGCAGCTCCATTTGTACAAGCACATGTTCTTACAGTGCATCCATGAAGACATTTTTCAGCAGTGGCTTTCACATCTGCACATAGAAAGTGGGATTCCTGTAGCTCCCAGTGCTATTTTGAAGGCAGGTTGCTCTTCCATGGAGCTTGTAAATGCAGGGCTGGTGTTTTAATATCAATCCATGGGTGGTATTTTAATGTATGTGAATTTGTTTCAGCTTTGTGCCACAGACAAAACGCTGGAGTTTGACAGAGATTTCCGGATCAAGCACTACGCTGGGGATGTGATGTGAGTTTCCTTCTGAAATAAAACTGCACATTTTATTTTTGTCTTCCCAGCAGCTCTGAAGTGGCACAATATTCTGATTTACTGCTGCTTCTGGTGCAAGCCAGAATAGCTGTCACACACAATTACAGAGTGCAGCACTTGCTTATCAATTAAATCTTCTGCTGGTGCCTTGCTCTACAGAGTGGGAATTTGTACTTGGAGTGAAACAAAAGGAGAGTGAGGGATGGGGGTGAGGGGAGAGCCGTGCTCCAGGGGAAGAAAAAGGGAAAAAAGGCAGCAGTGTTTATGCAAGAAAACTACACTGAGCTAATAAAGTCTGGTTTAGACATCTGTTTAGTGTGATTATGTAACTCTGGCTTTAAATTCTCCAATCAGTTGGAGCAGGCTGGGAGCCCAGGGGAGAGATAACCTGCAGGAGGGATCAGGGCAGGAGGGTTGGGAAGTGTTTGCCTGGAGCCTGCAGGAACAAGTGCAGGAGGAGACAGCACTGGGAAGGTAGAGTGGAAGTGAAGGATGCACATGGTAGAAACCATTGGCTGGGAAAGCTGTTGTATGGAATATCACTGGAATAATTTAATGGTTTAGGATTTGTGTAACTTCCCATGTCAGAAGAAAGGGAGTTACTGAAAGAAGAATTTATGATTTCTTTTACCTTGGGATGAATTTTACCTTTAATTTCCAAGGACAACCAATGTGATCAGACTGGATCCCATACAGCACAAGCAGGTTATCTTCTGGAGTCTTTGCTGAGCAGTTCCTGACAGACATCTCTGATTCAGGGGGTTTTGGAGGAGAAAATACAAGGTGCTGTCTTAGTGGCTGAACCTTCTGAACTGCCAGTGGCTGACAAATGGGGTAAAAGAAAACTGAAATGTGGAAAGAATCACAGATAGTTCAGGCCCAGATCTTACATGGAGCCCTAAGACTTGAGGGTGGGCAGGCCCTGGCACAGGGGCTGCTCCTGCATCCCTGGCAGTGCCCAAGGCCAGGTTGGACGGGGCTTGGAGCAGCCTGGGACAGTGGAAGGTGTCCCTGCCGTGGCAGGGGTGGCACTGGATGCCATTTGAAAGGTCCTATTGCATGACTCTGTGATTTGAGGATGGCTCCATACAGGGATTTTCAGGTTGTGGGTTGATCTCAGAGTCTGTAGGTTGGGTGCAGCTTCCCAGGGTGGGATCTGGAGCTCAGGAGACATCTGCATGGGAGTCACTGAACGGGAGACTTTGGACCTTTTCTGTGAGGACACAGCACTGCCTGCCTTGAGACCTGGAGAAGAGATGAAACCCTGGAACAGTGACCTCCTCCAGTGGTGTTCCTGTGGGAACAGAGGAAGGAAGGAATTTAAAGTGTGTGTGTTTCTGTGTGTGCTGATTTCCAGGGCAGCTCCCAGTCACTGCTCAGAGGCTGCTCAGGAACTCAGGCTCTCTGCTGAGAGAGAGGCAGACTGCACAAATTGAAAAATAAACATGAATTTCTCTAGGATATAACACAAACTCAGTTTGGAGACAGAATCCTGAGTGTAACTCCTGAATTTGGGCCTTCTACCCCCTGCCCAGGTGCTGTGAGGTGTCTCAGCCAGCACCTGCACAGCTCCAGGAGCTCTCTGAGGCCAGGTGTCTGCTCAGGAACTCAGGCTCTCTGCTGAGAGAGAGGCAGACTGCACAGATTGAAAAATAAACATGAATTTCTCTAGGATATAACACAAACACACAAACTCAGTTTGGAGACAGAATCCTGAGTGTAACTCCTGAATTTGGGCCATCTGCCCTCTGCCCAGGTGCTGTGAGGTGTCTCAGCCAGCACCTGCACAGCTCCAGGAGCTCTCTGAGGCCAGGTGTGCTGCTCCAGGAGCTCTCTGAAGCCAGGTGTGCTGTTCCTGTGCTCCAGGAGCTCTCTGAAGCCAGGTGTGCTGCTCCAGGAGCTCTCTGAAGCCAGATGTGCTGTTCCAGGAGCTCTCTGAGGCCAGGTGTGCTGTTCCAGGAGCTCTCTGAAGCCAGGTGTGCTGTTCCTGTGCTGGAGGTGGGAGCTGGGCTCAAGGATCCAGGTCTCACCCTCTGCTCCTGCAGCATTAGGACAGGCTGGGAGCAGGGCTGGTTTAGCCTCTGCTGTGTCTGTAGGAGTGCAGGGATCCTGATTCCACAGCTACCAGCAGCTCACAGAAGGACTTTGCTACTTTGCAATTAACTCTGGTTTTCCTTTATTTTTTAGTTACTCTGTCACTGGATTCATTGATAAAAACAAGGACACTTTATTTCAAGACTTCAAACGCCTCATGTACAACAGGTAAGAATTTTAATGAGGTGAATTTTAATCTGATTTGTCAGAATCCTTTTTTGTGGAGTGATGCTATCAGAGACTCAGGTTTTCAGTGTGTGTGAATAAACACATTGCTTTGGGATTTGATCTTTGTACATCTCCCATGACCCAGAGACTGTTAGTTGGATTTTTCAGGTTAAAGTCCTTATTCTGTACATGTTTCTGTTCTGATGCAGCCTTTAATTGAACAGAATTTAAAGTGGGTTGTTTTTTTTTTTGAAACCAACTGATTGTGCAATCAAGACAGTGCAGAGCTTGCTTGTGCTGCCTGATTTGTCATTAACCCATTGCAGATTTACCATCACTGCTCTGTCTGTAATCAGTGCTGAAGATGCTGGGGGGCTCTGGTCAACAACAGAAATCCTCAGCCCCACCTAAAGCACCATTTTTTGAAAGAAATGAGGAGATAGGTGTGAATCCTTTCATGTCTGCAGTGATGTGAGAAGTGCAAACCATAAGGTCACGTGTTGGGCAAGCAAAAGTTGCCTTGAGAAGCAGATTTGCAATCCTGTCAGAATGTGGGTGGAAGTCCCCGTGGAACTGTTTTTCTTCATGTCCTCATTTTGTATCTGCATCTTTCAGGGGCTCTGCTCAGAGGACAGTGGGCACAAACAGCCTGCAGTGGTGGGCTCTGTTTACCTGTACAGATGTTAAATTGGTCTGCAGCCCTTTGGGCTGACTGGCTGTGCTCCCCTGAGCAGTCCCACTGTTCCTGTTTTCAACACTTCCCATTGACCAGAAACCTTGCAAAGTATTTGCTGTGTGGTTTTATCCAATTTAGTCTGTTTTCTGTGAAGTCTCTGGAAAATCCTGTTCCCAAACACCACTTCCAGCACATTAAAGCCTGGGACAGATTGGCCATTAGATTGCTGTAAATGTGCTCAATTTCTCTTTGTTCCTGAACTCTTGCTATCCATCAGGGCCAGTTTACCTCACCCTGAACCCTTCAGAAATACAGGCCAAAGTGTATAAATTACTTTATATATCAAGAGAGGTGCAGAAATGCAGCTTGAACACAAGTGACAGTTCTAAGGGAGGGTGGTGTGGGTCTCCCTCTCCTTTGTGTTGATTAAATTCTTTCTGTTGTGGCAGTGAGGCAGCTCCTGCCTTTGATGGATCACTCTGTGGGATTTTCTCTGTCCTATTCCTGCACATCCTGATCTGAAGGGAGAATGTGCTTGTTGTTTTTCCAGAATGTTCAGTTGTAAACTTGAACTTGCTCTTAAGAGCATGAAATGTTTTGCCCAGGGGTCTCACCTTGTGAGTTGGAAGCAGCAGTGGGTCTGGGTAAAACCAACTGTTGGATTGTCAGTGCAGTGGAATTAAAGAGATTCTCTTGTAGCTCCAACCCTGTGTTGAAGATGATGTGGCCTGAAGGAAAACTGAGCATCACTGAGGTCACCAAGAGACCTCTGACAGCAGCTACTCTGTTCAAGAACTCCATGATTGCCCTGGTGGACAACCTGACACTGAAGGTAAAGATTCCTGTTTCAAAATTGACTCTGGCTTCTGATGAGAGGAGTGTGGCTTCTCCTTGGAGAGATTCCCACCTTCCCCTCACTGCCATCCATCAGGTGCTAAGCTCATTAAAGGCAGAGCAGCCTTGTCTGTGCCAAACAGGCTTTGGCTGGGCAGGTCTGGAGGGAAGGTCACCTCCATCCTCCATGAAGAAGGTGGATTTTTGGTTCCTCCATGACCAGTGCATCTTCCACTTGTAGGAAAGCCAGTCTGCCTTAGGGTTGTGGTTCCAAGTCAAATGGAACCTTCACTGGGAGGTTCCTGTGTGAGTCTCAGTGTAGTCCTTTCCCTTTCTTTACCTGTCCTAAACTTTCATTGTTGTTGTTATAATTAGCAAAGCTCTTTGGGCAGAGGGCCCAGAGGATGCTGTTCATGTTGCAGAGAGTCTCTCTGGCTTCCCATGCCAGTGGGAATGCAATACAGACCTGTGTGAGTTCCTTCTTTCCTCCTCTTTGCCATGCCAGAGGTGAGGAGGGAAAGCTTTTATTTCAGCCCATATTTCAGTTTGATGGTAGAAGGCTTTGCTTGGGCAAGCACCACACTGAGTGATGGAAGGTGGGGAAGGGGATGCTCAGGAGGGGCTGTTGGAGCAGCCCTGGGAGCTGAGCTGAGATTCCTGGGCAGTACTGGGGTGTTGCTGGAGCTGGGTGGCCTTGCTGGGCTCCTGGCACTGGGGCACAGCCCACAGGAGATGAACAGAGAGCCCAGGGTGCTGGGGTGTGTCCACATTCAGGATAATTAAGCAATGAGTGCTCTGAGTGACTTCTTGGGGGCTGTGGGAGCAAAGGAGATGGGTCAGAGCACAGCACCCAGTGCTGGCTGAGCACAGGCAGAGAGAGCTGCCCTCACTTCTTGTGCCCAGGGTTAGGCCATGAAATCACACCTGATTTATGGGCACTGCCCAGGCTCCCCAGGGAATGGTCCCAGCCCAGGAGCAGCTGGACAATGCTGCCAGGGGTGGGATTGTGCAGAGCCAGGAGTTTGACTGGATGATCTCTGGGGGTCCTCCCAACAAAGGATATTCTGTGATTCCATGATTCTGTGTTTTGGTGTTCCTGCAGTGCAGTGGGTTCAATATGAGCTCTGCAGGAGGATCTGAGACCCACCAAAGCTGCCTGGAGGTGCCAGCTGGGCTGCAGTGGGTAATGGAGCCCCATGGCTCCCCCCAGAATGTTTTGCCTCAGAGCTCCTGAGAAGATGCCCCTGTGAGCCCAGCCCAAGGCCAGGCCTTGCTAAAATAGGCACCAGCAGTCAATATTGAGAGAGTGCCTGTGGAGGCAGAGAGGAGCTTTCCTGGGTGGCAAATCATGAACTGCCAGAGCTGGAAGGTGGCTGTGACCCTGCTGGGCATGGGGACAGACTTTACTCTGTTTTCTAAGGAGTCAAAACTGATCTGATCTTCCAAATAATCTGCTGGCTGGCCCTGCCCTGAATCTGGTACAGGTGTCAGGAGCTGCCAGGAGCTCAGGGAGAGGAGCACTTGTGGAAGGAAAAGTTTCTCCTTGGTGCTGTTATTGCTGGTCTGGTCCTACAGAGTGGCCATGGACACTTGTGCCCAGTGTGGGGAGCCTGAGGCAGCCCAGGAGGGGCTCAGGACAGCAAGAATCCCTGGGGGTGTTGAGGGGAAGGCTGTGATCAGGCCACAGCAGGGAGCTGGGAGCAGGCAATTTCAGCAGGCATCCATGGAAAAACTTCCTTTCCTTGTTTATTGGAAAAATTATTCCAGGCCACCTGGTAGGTGTAAAAATAGAATAGTTCAGAGAATGCTGTGCACTGTGGTGGTTTGAACAATCCCTGCAGCTCCCAGCAGGGCATGGAGAGTTTAAATCCCACCTTATCCATCTTGAATCAGTGGGTGCCAGCATTGCTCACTGAAGGCTGCCTGGCTTGGGTGGAATTAATTTACTTCAATCCATTTATCATCACTATCTCCATCATAATTACCAGCCTTTCCAGGGGTAGGCACAAGCAGGAGCTGTTTCCAAGTCAAATTCACTGGGAGGTTCCTGTGTGAGTCTCAGCATAGTCTTTTCCCTTTCTTTACCTGCCCTAAACTTTCAGTGAGAAACTTGCATTGAAGCTTTTGATGTTTTTGTGATTTTCAGTTGAATATCAATGGAGACAAGAAGATTTCATTAGCTTTGAGATACCAGTGCTGATAAGCATAATTTAAACTCATTGTGCTCCAAGACCAGATTTGATGGAGTCACAGAATTGTTCAGGCTGGAAAAGCCCCCTGGGACTGAGTCCAGCTTATCCCCAGCACGGCCAAGGCCACCACTGACCCCTCAAGGGGCACATCCACACCTTTTCTGAACACTTGCAGGAATGGGGACTCCAGCACTGCCCTGGGCAGCCTCTTCCAGGGCTTGACAACCCTTTCCATGAAGAAATTTTCCCAATATCCAAACTGAACCTCCCCTGGCCCAGCCTGAGGCTGTTCCCTCTCCTGTCCCCTGGCAGCAGAGCCTGACCCCCTGGCTGTCCCCTCCTGTCAGGGAGTTGTGTTGGTGAGACCCATCCTGCAGCCAGGCTGGTGTCACTTTAAAGGGTCTAAATTTTGGGGAGGTTCCTTAAATAAAACCCCTGAACACAACCTTTGTGTGCTTCAGGCAGTAATTCAGAGTGCAGACAGCTTCTGTCTGGCTGCTCTGCCCTGAGCATCTCTGTGAGGTGACTTTTGGGACAGTTAATGACATGTACATATCATTAGCAAGTCAATAATTGGGTATTCAGGCCATGCCAGCAAGATGCTGGTGATGCACAAAGAGCTGGATGCTCTGCCTCAGTCTCTGTCAGTCTGGACACTTGGTTCTTCCTTCTGCTGGGCTGGAAGCACTGCTGGTGAGGGCACTCTCTGTTTTGGGTACCCCATCCCTGCAGTTCCAGGTGCTCTCTTCCTTTCTGGGGCTGTTACTCATTTTTCCTGTGCTGAATTTGGCACTGAAGCTGCACTAGTGGGGAATCAACAGTGACACTCTCTGTGTGTCTTGATTGTGGCTTGGACCCTGCAGGACTTTTTTGGGAAGCCTGTGGTCACAGCTGATGGAAACAGCTCTGAACACAGGGTTGCACAAACTGCTGAGGTCTGGGGATGTCAGAGGAATCAAATTCCTTAGGGGAGGTAACACCAGTTCATGTCATTCTCAGCTGTTTCTCAAACAAGTTGCAGACAGGCTTGAGTTTTGTGCAGCTTGAGCTGACGGTTTCTTGACATTTCCTGGTGTGCCCAGTGCATTCAGTGCTCCTTGTCTCACCTGGGCTGCTCTGCCTCGTGATTCTCTGAAAACTCCTTCAGAGCACATTTATATGCTCAGTTTCTGTACTCCTCAACAGGATGGCAGCCCAAGAGCTCCTCTTTATTGATATTCATGTTTGGCCTCCCTGGAAAGCTGCAGGGCTCTTGCTGTAGCAGGAGTATCTTTAAACCCTCCTTTGGAGGAATAGTCTCCAAAAGTGCCAATCTGAATAACAATAATCTTGGGATTTTAGAATTGTTATGTCTGGAAAAGACATTTAATGAAGATCATCGAGTTCAACCATCAGCTCAGCACCACCAGAATATCAAAGTCTCCAGTAGCTGCAGCCCTAAAGTTATTTAACTTCTCTCCTATTTAAAATAACAAACTTTAAAATTCTCTTTTGTTGCTATTCTGGTTTAAACCTGACTTTTGGTGGTGCAGCAGAGCTCTGCAGTCCCTGAGGGGAGGGGCAGGTGTTGAGGTCACTGGGATGTCTCAGGAGCTTCCCTAGGGTCAGTGCCATGGCACTGGTGTTGTTGACAGTGCAGGAGCTGTTCTCAAAGCTGGTTTTAATTTCAGCTTCTGCAAACACAAGTCCATATGGAAACACTGAAAATGTGGCTGGAAATGCCACACCTCCAATCCTGGGGGCAGCTTTGGGGCTCCCAGAACAAGGACACTGAGGGGCTGGGGGTGTCCAGGGCCAGGGAACGGAGCTGGGGAAGGGTCTGGAGCCCCAGGAGGGGCTGAGGGAGCTGGGAAGGGGCTCAGCCTGGAGCAAAGGAGGCTCAGGGGGCCCTTGTGGCTCTGCACAGCTCCTGCCAGGAGGGGACAGCCGGGGGGGGTCGGTCTGGGAACAAACGGCCTCAGGCTGGGCAGAGGGAACGGCCTCAGGCTGGGCCAGGGCAGCTCAGGATGGACATTGGGGAAAATTTATTAGTGGAGAAGGTGCTCAGGCAATGGCACAGCTGCCCAGGGCAGTGATGGACTCCCCATCCCTGAGGGATTTAAAAGCCATGTGGATGTGGCACTTGGGGACAGGGGGCAGTGGTGGCCTTGGCAGTGCTGGGATCCGCTGGATTTGATGATCTCAGAGGGCTTTTCCAGCCTGAACAATTCTGTGACTCCACGAAATCTGGTTTTGGAGCACGCTGAGTTTAAATTATGCTTATCAGCACTGCTATCTCAATGCTACTGAAATCCTCCAGATTTCCAGAATCTTTTAGGCAAAAGCTTCCTGTAGGTGGGAAAAAGTACTATGTTTTTTCCAAAACCAAACCACTTAAAAACTGGCTTTTCCAGTTGCTGTGTGCCATTTCTCAAGAACACGTTTTACTGCCCAAGCCCTTTGCTGTGTGGTGGATTATTTTGGGTGGCTGTGTTGTAAATCCTGACACAGGAAGCCCTGTGGCTGCCCCAGCTGTGACTGACAATCTTCTCTGGTGACTCTTTGAACATGTATCTCCTCCTTATTTCTTTTCTTTTTTTCCTCCTCCTCCTGTGTAACTCCTTTTGTGACTCTTCCTTCCATCTCTCCCCTCTGCTATCCAGGCTGACAGGCTTCACCTCTGCTAAGTGATAATGTCATCATTGTGACTGACTGGACATATCCAGCACAAATTTGTCTGTCTGTCCCATCCCTTCTCTCATGTAAGGAGCTATAAAGTACAGAAAAGAAACCCCTCAAGAAAGAGTTAGAGTGCAATGGCTTAAAACTGGTTTGGTTTCTTTTTAACACTTAAAAATCTAAAAGTCGCTCAGCTTGATGGAAAAAAAAATAAAATCAGCTGCAATTAGACATCCAAAGAGCTTTCAAAGCTGGGGCCTTTGTGTCTCTGCATTTCAGTTCTTCCCTTTACAAACTGCAGTTGTCTGACAGCAAGAATGGGAGCTGCATAATTATCCCCCTGAAGAGCTGGGGCTTGGGGATTTGGAAGCATGGAATAATCTACTTTAGAATTTACTCCAGGAGCTGTCGTTTCTGAGAGGCTTTAATTACACTGTAATTGCACTGATGGATGATCTCCTGTCTGTGTAGG
>NW_005054518.1:682612-687489 GCF_000277835.1 Geospiza fortis
GCACAGTCACTGCCCTTTGTGCTGGACCTGAAGTCACAGATTTGAGGGGTTTTGCATCTGGGAGTGGCAGAGCAGCCCAGCCTGTGCTGGGGGATTCTGTGGCAGATTCTGTGGCATCATGAGGAACAGCTGAGACCTGGCTGCTGCTGTGTCAGCAGTGACACTTCTGGAATTCCTGCTCCTGATTACATGTCCACAGAAGCTGTGGCTGCCCCTTCCCTGCAAGTGTCCAGGGCCAGGTTAGAGCCACCTGGGATTGTGGGAGGTGTTCCTGCCCATGGCAGGGGGTGGCTCTGGGTGATCTTCACAGTCCCTTTCAACCCAAACCATTCCATGGTGCTTTAATTTGGATGCTCTGTTCCCAAGGCTTTGCAGTTCTGTGGATATTTGTGATATCAACCCCCTCCAGGGATTTAGAGGATTTATATTCATCCTGCCATCAGATGCAGCACAGGGCAGGTCTGACCCCATCTCTGGGTTGGAAAAGGGCTTTATCCTACATGGAAATGCAGTGGCTTGTGGCAGCTTTCAGGATAGGAGGCTCTGCTTTCCAAGGCCTGCCTCTCTTGGCCCATTCATGGCTCACACTCATCCCTGGGCTGTCCAGGAGCTGCAAAGCTTCAGGTTGTGTCAGGACTAGCCAGGACAGCCATGGATGATCCTGTTCCCTCAGCATTACTGAAGGGAAATGAACAATTTGGGGCCTTTCATATTATCCTGAGTTTGGGTAAGTGACCTCAAATCATAGAAATAAGGCTGAATAGACAAATCATAGGAAATAGGGCTGAGGGGACCTTGGGAGTGCACCAAATTCACCTCCTGTTTGAGGACACCTCTGTCTGTATCTTCCTTTTGCAGACTGTTCTCCCCACTGATGGATGTTCCCTCCTTCCCACAGGCATTCTGTTCCCACTCCTTGTTTTCCTGAAGCTGAATTTGAATTTTTATACCGTGCTTAAAACCATGACTTCTTTGTCCTAAAGCTGAATGTTTGCATTTCCTCATATCTATCCTTTAAATACACAAAATCTCCCACCAGGGGTGTTCTGTGCCTCCTTGGTCCTTCTAGGCTAAACCCACATTTCCTCTGAGTCACATTTGTTGGATTTTTGATTTTTCTTGTTCTTTCTTGCCCTGACTCACATTCCCACTTGAACTGCAGTGCCCTGGCTGCATGAGATGCTCAGAGAACTAGAAATGTGTTGGGGTTTTTTTGCAATTTTCCTGTTCCTGTGTCCTTTCCTAGAAAAACATGGAAACGTGCATTTGTCTCACATCAGCTGGAGCTTCTGGATCTCTTTAGCACCAGGCTCAAATCAGCTTTTCATTCTTTATTAACCAACTCTTTCTGCTAAATGTGGAACTTTATATTTGTTCTCACTAAATTAATCCCTTTTTTTCCCCAGACGATTCCCCTCCCCTCTGTTACCACTGTGGGTTCTTGAGGCCATTCAGGAGTGCTGGAACAGAGCAGGCTCCTCTGGAAAATTCCTGGGCTTTCCCTTTTGGGATCCCTCAGGTTCCTCAGGGCAGTGTTAGAGGTGGTTTCACAGCCATTGCTGACAGGTCATGGCTGGTTATCAGCTGTGGTTATCAAAGGTGACATTTTGTCACATTCAGATGACACCCAGGCCATTTTTCTCCCTTTATCCCCATGTCAGAGCTGCCTTTGGAATTCTGCAGTTTGTGTGCATCTGGGATGTTCTCTGACAGTCTCTGGCCATACTGGGCCATACTGGGATCCTCTTGGAGTTCTCTCTGAGGCTGAGGCTGGGTGGGCTCTGCCAGCCTGCAGGATGTGCCACTCCTTTTGCAAGGGCCACTTTAAAAGTTTTATCTGTTAATGTTAGAAGAATACAATTTGAAGAGCCATGGTGGTCTTTAGATGATGTTGTGCCAGGGCAGGCCAGGCTGGATCTCAGGGAAAGGTTCTGCCCCCAGAGGTGCTGGCACTCCCCAGGCTCCCCAGGGAATGCCAGAGCTCCAGGAGGGTTTGGACAGCGCTGCCAGGGATGCCCAGAGTGGGGTTGTTGGGGTGTCTGGGCAGGAGTTGGACTGGATGATCCTTGAGGTCTAACTCAGAATGTTTGGTGGTTCTCTGTTTGTGGTTCTCTGATTATTAATTGCTTTTCCACACACCAACTAATTTAGGAGTGGGATAGCAAAGGCCAGCCATGAAGAGGAAGAAATGAATGAACTCCAAAAGCCAGGGGAATGAAAGTACATAGGTTTAAAGGCTTTGTAGCCACCCCTCAAGGCTGGTGCTGGTTACAGATCATATTGGCCTAAACAAAAATTACCTTTAATCTCATAAAAATGAAAGCAAACGTCAAAATGCTCCAACAGAGCTGTGTGTGGCTGACCTCAGGGTGCAGGAGGGCTGGCAGGGAAAGGAGTGTAACCCCGTGGGACTCATCCAGGGTCAGCCCCAGCAGCACAGGGCAGGACTTCTGCAGGGTGGAGTAAAGCCACCAGTCCCCATTCCACCTTCCCTGCCCCCTGCAAGTCCCAGATGGTGCAGAAAGGGGAACTCATGTGCTGGTGGCCTGTGTTTGTGCTGAGGAAGGGCTGGGCTGGAGGCAGCTGCGTTTGGGGCTCCATCATTTCCATCGTTCAGCTGTGTTGGAGCTGGGGGTGTTTGACTTGGCTCAGCACAGATAAAAATGATGGAGTGACCAGGCTGCTTTTGGAGCAGGCAAAGCTATACCCAACAGGACAGTGAATTCTATTAATTCCATGGGTTTGATATCTTTTCTGAGGACTGATGTTGTCATCCTCACAGTAGGAGGAGGGGGATGTGGTGCTGGGCAGGTGCACAGGTGTGATGGGGTTCACAGGGGTCTTAGGATGAGGGAAGAGATGAGAATGTTGACTCCATGTTTCAGAAAGCTTAATTTATTATTTTATTATATATATTATATTAAAACTATACTAAAAAATAGAAGAAAAGATTTCATCACAAGGCTAGCTAAGAATAGAAAAAGAATAGAATGATAACAAAGGTTTGTGACTGACCAGAGTCCTGGAGCCTCTCAGCTTCTCAGGAGAAAAAAATCCTAAAGAAAGGATTTTTCAGAAAATGTGTCTGTGACACACAGCAAAGGCCAGTGGAGCTCCAGGGGGGAACATGTGGCTCCTGTGAGGGTGTGAAGGAGGAGAACATTGAATCACAGAATTAGCCAGGGTGGAAAAGACCTTTGAAACCATTGAGTCCTTCCTATGACCTAGCACCACCTTGTCACAGACATCTTTTATGGAAAATCCTTTCTTTAGGATTTTTTTCTCCTGAGAAGCTGAGAGGCCTCAGGAACAAAATGTAAACAATGGTTATCTGCTGCTGTGGAATGCAACAGGGGCATCTGTGATTGGTCTCATGTTAGATGTTTGTAATTAATGGCCAATCACAGTCCAGCTGGCTTGGACAGAGAGCCGAGCCACAAGCTCTTGTTATCATTCTTTGCTATTCTATTCTTAGCCAGCCTTCTGATGAAACCTTTTCTTCTATTCTTGTAGTATACTTTTAATATAATATATATCATAAAATAATAAATCAAGCCTTCTGAAACATGGAGTCAGATCCTCATCTCTTCCCTCATCCTGGGACCCCTGTGAACACGGTCACACCACCTTGTCACCCAGACTATGGCACTGAGTGCCACACCCAGGCTTTCGTTAAACACTGTTATTGTCACTTCTGTTTTAACCTGATTGTGCTGAGCAGGTTAAAACAGAAGTGGGCTGAGCTCCCAGCTGCTGCAGGAAGGGCTGTGTCTCACACAGGGTGTTCTGCCAAGGTGACACTGCTGTCCTCTGTCCCCAGGAGCCGTACTACGTGCGCTGCATCAAGCCCAACGACAAGAAGTCCCCTCAGCTGTTTGACGAGGAGCGCTGCCGGCACCAGGTGGAGTACCTGGGGCTGCTGGAGAACGTGCGCGTGCGCCGCGCCGGCTTCGCCTACCGCCAGAGCTACGAGAAGTTCCTGCACAGGTGAGACACAGTGTCACCCTGGTTTTTTAAGATTTTCTAGGCCTTCTGATATGTGGTGAACTTTTTCAGACACTTTCTGTAAATAACTGGTTGTTTTGTCTTCCTTTATGGAGGAGGAGAAAGTTGATGGACTGTTGGTTTGACCAGTGTCATTGGAGAGGTGTCCCTATCACCCTCCAATCCACTGTCACTTTTGGAAAACTATACATGTTGGAGTCAGGGAAATAAACTTCTTCTTCCTTCCTTCACCTGAAGAACAGTGGTGTGCTTGCATTCTTTCGTGTCCGATAGTGACAACACAGCCTGCCTGGAGGAAAACAGGGAGCCCCTGACCTAGGGAGTGACTCCATTGGTTCAGACCTAGGGAGTGATTGGCAGCTGACTCCATTGGTTCAGAAGTCTGAACAATTACTTTATTAAAACTGTATTATTATTGAAACAGGATGAGCCTTGTGGCAGGGGAAATGATGAGGAGGACTAGAAATGATGAGGAGGACTCCATCTTGTCAGAAGGCTAATTAATTACTTTATTATACTATATTATTCTATACTTTATTACATTACATCTAAACTGAATCTGCCAAGCACTCAACCCTGCTCACACTGCACAGAATCTCGTGACTATCAGTGACAGTCCTGACACACACACACACACACCTGGCCCTGACAGGCCAAGGAAACAAAACTCCGTCACTGTGGGTAAACAATCTCCATATTGCATTCTACTGTGGCACAACACAGGCACAGCAAGTGAGATAAGAATATTCTTGGGAAGAATTGTGCCTTGCTTTTCTCTGTGAAGAGAAATGTGGCAAGATATTATATTACATTATACTATAGTATATTAAAGATATACTATACTATACTATACTATACTATACTATACTATA
>NW_005054518.1:687504-694604 GCF_000277835.1 Geospiza fortis
ATACTATATAAAGATATACTAAAGAAAACTCGTGACTGTCTCCCAACAGTCAGGACACAGCTTTTTCCCCAACTGGCCAAGGGAACAAAACAATCCTCAGCAGAATCCAATTGACAAATCACTTCAGGTAAACAATCTCCATAACACATTCCACGTGTGCAAAAACAACAGGAGCAGCAAGTAGAGATAAGAATTGGTTTTTTCGCTCTGTGCTTCTCCAGGAAAAATCCTGTGAGAGAGAATCATCTCTCTCTCTCTGTTCATAGAATGTGAATGCCACGGGCTGCCAGGCACTGCCCAGCTCCTGGGCTGTGCTTGGTTTAAATCAGCTCCTGGATAGGCTGAAACAGATCCCACAGCAGTGTGGATGCCCTGGTGCCAAGGTTGCCACTCTGTTTCTGCTGTGCCCAGGTGGCTGCTCTGGTTCTGCTGTGCTGAGGTGCTTGTGCTGCTCAGGTTCAACTCCTTGTCTGCTGAAACTCACTGGCTGTGTTAATCTGCAGTGGGAATGTGTAATGAGGAGCATCCCCTGAGTATCACCCTAAAACCTGAGCTAATTAAGTGGTGTTTTCTCTCTGAATTGGCTAATTGTTGCTGCAAGAGGTGCTGTGTCTGGGGGAGCACGTGATGGTGCATGGTGACATTATGTGGGGAAAACCCCTGGATTTTAAAATGGAAAGTCTGAAAAGGGGGATGGTATCATGACCCCATTAAATGTGGTTTTGATTCTTCTTGCCCTCCTAATTCCTACCAGACATGTGATAAATGACATGTTTTAGATTGAAATTTGTCTTAAGGCTGCACTAAATTAATGTGGGCCCTGCAAGTTCAACCTGCTCTGATGGAACAGTGAATGGAATTTTTGTTCTGTTATTGAATCAGGTGAGGATAGAAAAAAATTAAACTATTCAAGCAGGTGGGATGTCATGAGTTAGAAACAGAGTGCTGGTGAAAGATCTTTTGCTGTTCACAGTGGAGATTTGCCTGGATATATCATAATACCCCAGGTGGAATGAAAGGCTCTGGCTTTCTAAATCCAGTCTGCAGCAGTGGAGTTCAGTTTCCTGAACCATTCTGCAGTGGATAGAGTGTACATTCACCTCACATGTGGAATCCATTACAATTTACTCTTAAGGTTTGTGTATTTGCTATTAATACAAACAGCTGCTTTGTTTTTAATGAATGTTTGATGAGCTCCTGTGAGCTCCAGCCCTGCAGTGTTTGCAGCCAGGAAACCAAACCAGCACATGGCAACTGCTTCAGCTTTTGGGTGCTGGAACAGGAGTCCTGCCCAGCCCTGGAGTGGGATTTGGCATCCAGAGTGAGGGATCAGACACTGTGTGTGTGTGTGGTGCTGCTCCAAGCCTGGTCTGCAAAGGCTTTTCTAAATTAAAAAAAGGAGAAAAATAAAACTAGAAAAATACCTTCTCTTTCTGTAGGAGAAGAGTTTGTTGATATTTAGCCCTAAATCCTGTTACATAGGTGATATCTCCTCTCTCTCAGAAGGGAATGAAGTGAAGCACAGTTAAGACCATTATAAATGTCCTTCTCAAGCTTTCCTTGGATAAAGAAAACCTTCCCTTGAGCTCTGTGCAAGCCAGACTGCCCTTTCCAATTTGAAGTATTTTCTGTTGGACCAGGACAGGCTGTCCCTTCCTGTGATCATGGCATCATCCAGTTGGGTGGTACTTACACAGATGGGGTCCATTCTCTTGGTTTAATCTATAAATTACCATTAGAAAAAAAGCTGCTTGGGTTTCAGGAAGGGGTTTGTGAGTGTAATCCAACCCTTTCCACACAGAGGCATCCATATGCCTGTTCCAGGCCGTGTCAAACATAGCTTGGAATCAACACTGAGAGCTGTGAACAGCAGGCTGGGAAGGGACAGTGAGGCCCAGCTGCACACCAAATATTGTTCATTGAAGCTTCACCATTTAGTGGCTTCCAGAAATCTTGGTTCTTAGGAGAGCTGGACTGGGAAATGTTAACTCCAGGAACAGCCTCATCCCTGTTGGGTGTTTCCATAGGGAGGTACAGAGGGGAAGGAGAAACAGAGGTGTTTGGGAGGGGGTGTTCCATGTCTGAGTGACCTTGGAAGCTGTGGGGATCTGCAGGCAGGAGAGGGGCAGGGCTGTGGTGTCAGGGAGCAGATTTATTCCAGACCCTGCCTGGCTATAATTAGCACCAGGCCAGGATTGTGAGTGGCTGTGGCATCCAGGCCATGCCCTGTGCTGCAGGGAAGGAGTTGGTGGCATTGTGTGACACTCATGGGGACAATGGGAGCAGAGGGACAGCTGGGATGTTCCACCTGCTGTGCCTGGGAGGGAGGAGGGCAGCAGCACTGGGATGTCTTTAATGCCTGTGGGAAGGAGCAGGAGGGGTTTTGGTGCTGTGACATCCCTTCTCTCCTGAGCTCCTTGATGGGGCAGGCCTGGCTCATGGCCTGGGTCTGAGCCTGATCCAGAGCCTGGGTCTGAACCTGATCCATAGCCTGGATCTGAACCTGATCCATAGCAAGGATCCAAACCTGATCCATAGCCTGGGTCTGAACCTGATCCAGAGCCTGGATCTGAACCTGATCCATAGCAAGGATCCAAACCTGATCCATAGCCTGGGTCTGAACCTGATCCAGAGCCTGGATCCAAACCTGATCCATAGCCTGGATCCAAACCTGACCCACAGCAAGGATCCAAACCTGATCCATACCTCGGTCTGAACCTGATCCATAGCCTGGGTCCAAACCTGATCCATAGCCTGCTTCCCAGCCTATTTCCCAGCCTTGTTCCCAGCTCGAGGATGTCGCACTGCCAGTGCTTTGCTCTTTTTTTTTTTTTTCCTAACACAACTGTCCCGAGGTGAGAGATGTTTCCCAGTGAGTGAATTGTTGCAGGATCATTTTCCTGATGAGAACAGGGCAGAGAATCCAATGTGCATTGATGTCTGTGTGTGTGAGAGCAGCAATGCTTTTGCCAGCACGTGCTGAATCTTCTCCTGGGAGTCTGAAGGGGAGGTTTTTAATCCTGTTTATTTATCAGTGAGATCCCTGTAACCCCTGGCGATGGTGTTCCCTCCTTAAGCACAGTGTGCACCTCCATTCCCCCCTTCCAAAGGCTTATTCATGAATGAATGGGCGCTGGGCTGGGTTTCCATTCAGGCTCTTTGAGGCCGTGCCGCTCCCAGGAAAAGGGGGATTGTGAGGCCATTTAAGTGTGACTGAGAGCGTCTGAAGCTTTGAGATTGATGCCTGCCTTGGCCGGGGGCTTTGAAGTGCGAAGTGGCTGAGCTCGCTTAGTTGCTGTTTTATTTAGAACACATTTTCCATTCCAGGGAAAATGTCTATTTCAGCTCTTATTATGTCCATAAATCTTATGCAGAAAATTCACTGTTGCTTTTTGCAAACGCCTGTTCCCCTAATCAGCATTTCCTGGGCTGGTAAATCTGACAGAGCATGGGCTGATCTCGATGCTTCAGGTTTGATTTGTAGATATCCAGTCTGCATTTCTCTGTGCTGGAAAATGCAGTTTGGGTAGTGAGGATGGGAGGAATGGCTGACCCACAGTTATAGGCAGTGTTTGCACAGAATGGGGCAGCCAAAGCTCTGCAGTGGGGGGGAGTTACACAGTTTGGTAGAAATTACTTCCAAAGTGATGCACGAGAAAAAATTATTTGCAGATTTTTTAAATCCAGGTTTTCTGACAAAGCAGTTGGTTGCAGGTGGCTTCTCATGCAGAAGGCTAACAAAACAAAGCTTTCCTTCCAAAAAAAACCCCAAACCAAACAAAACCAAAGCAAATAAATAAAAATTAAAATTGGGTAGTGAAGGTGTGAAAAATGGGACAAATCTGCAGGAGGCCATTGCTGAGTTTGTTCCTTTGCATCAGTTCAGTGCTGATGCATCGAGCTCCTCCCAATATTATTTTGCAGTATCTCACAAAATCATGCCTCTTCTTTAGTAATTTTCCTTGTATTTTAAGGTTCATGAGTCAAGAAATCCTCTGTAGGAAACCCTGAAAGGTGTTTCTGGAAGTTTTACTCAAAAACAGAACACCATAGTACTGAGAAGCTTTCCATGTTGCCAGGAATTAATGCCACACCAAATGCAGATTGCCATAAATAGTACTTGGATTTTTTCTATAAACCCTGTTTTAAAACTCTAGGTAATGCAGAGTATGGGTGTTTACTTTCTTTTAAAAAGATGTTCAGATCAGATGTATCTTAGGCTTTGAGAACTGTGCTTGTTTTTAGCATGGTTCGTGTGTGAGTGCTGTGTCTTGGAATACCAGAGTTGGGATCCATGGTTTTTGCAAGTGCTGGTCAAGGATGGCTTGCTTAATTGGAGCAGAACTGGAACAAATCTGTGCAAGGATTTCTTCAGACTCTTCCATCTATATTCAGTTTTATTACAATTTAACTGATAATTTTTTCTAAAACCAGTTGAAGTTTGCCCTTCTCTAGCACCTTGCTGGCAAACTGTCTTGGTTTGGAAAGACAGGAGTCTGCTAAGGAAGGCAGGAGCCTCCCCTGAAATGGAGAATGTGAACACTCCCCACCCCTCTCAATTGCTATAAATTTTAAATTAAGGGGCTCTCAGGCAAAAATATGGGAGCAGGAAATAACAGTTCTTTAATGGGGTAGGGAAAAAATAAAAGGGTAAAATAAACAATGCAGTCCACTGGAACAACACTGCCAGAGTCAGAACCCAACCTGACACCCTGTGGGTCAGGGTGTTGGTGGCAGTCCCATTGGAATTGTGGCTGCAGTTTTCTTGAAGTATCAGGTGTGGTTCTGTTGGAGCAGGGGGATGTGTAGAGAAGGATGTAGTCTTGCTCTGAAGATCCAGTGGAGGAAGAGGCAGCTGCTGTTCCTCTGGGGAATCCAATGGAGAAGTCGTGCTGGTGTCTCAAAACCTCTGGATTATATCTGGGTAGCAATGCTTGGCTCCTCCCTCTGGGCGGAGCATCTCACAATGGGATGTTACAGTTCTTATCAGCCATGCAGTGACATTCCATAGCTGTTATCAGCAGAGGTCCCCTCCCAGGGAGGTGTGAATGTGGTCACTCAAAGAGATAAGGCAAACTGGCCGCTTGACAAAAGATAATCTCCCATACAGATGGTAATGGAAAACATGTTGCACTGCAGTCTGGAACACAAGCTCACATTTGTAAATGGTACTTTTTAATTCCAGGTACAAGATGATCTCTGAATTCACTTGGCCCAACCACGACCTGCCCTCAGACAAGGAGGCAGTGAGGAAGCTCATCGAGTGCCACGGCTTCCAGCACGACGTGGCCTACGGCAAGACCAAGCTCTTCATCCGCACGCCGCGCACGCTCTTCACCCTGGAGGAGCTGCACGCCAAGATGCTCGTCAGGATCGTCCTCTTCCTGCAGAAGGTAAAGCCTCCACTGCCTCAGAAACTCAGCTCAAGCTCCTTGAACCACCCTAGCTCTCCTTTCTGCCTCTGTTGCTGCATGGATTCCAGACTTTGGTTGCTGCTGGATATTTTTAGGGCTCTTTCCATGGTGCTCTCTGGAGCCTTGGTGTGGTGGGAGCTGTAGCACCTAAATGTTGTTCATTATCACTGTCATATTTTCTGAAAAATCCCTTCTCAGAATCTCTGCTGGTCAGAGGGACTCTGAGATACGTACGAGTCTCTTTTCCCAGCCTGGCAGTCGAAGAAGGAGTCAGGATTCTTCTTGAAGCTCGACTTTGTCTCCATTTTCAGTGTTTCTCTTGTTTCCTGCTAACTCTGCTCCAGCCCTGGCTGGGATCCCTCCCTGGCTCTGCTGCTGGCAGATGGGGCCAGGCAGTGCTGGAAAAGGTACAATCAAAAATCAAAAATCAAAGAGGAGGGATCTGATGAGGCCTTCTCTGAGCTCTGAAAGCATCAAGGCAATTTTGCCTGTCATTTCTGTTCTCAACTTGCTTTCAATTGTTCATTAACAACTCATAGGGAAATTTAATTCTTGCTCTTTTTTCCTTCTGTAGTTTTGCCTGTGAGCATCAAAGGCTGAGGGACACAAACTGTGAGCACATCTAGAAGGATTTGATTTTCTTTTAAATAACTGAGCCTTCTGTTGCATTAGAGTTCCTCAAATTGTAATTTAGGAAAAGGGAAAGACAAGAGGAGGTGAAATGTGGTGTTGTGACAATGGGCACTTGTGTGACACAAGTGAGGCAGATGTGAGAGCAGCCTTAGAGCAGCTGATCCCAGCCTGGGGCCCAGGGGTGTTTTCCTCTGCACAGGAATGAGTGTAAGTGAAAGAATCCACATTTAGCAGCTCTTTTTTTAGTGATGTGTATTCTGTGGCTTATGGCTGTCCTGTAAATCATGAGGCTTTCCAGAAGGGACTCAGTAATTATCTGGAGAGCTTCATCATCTGGTGACCCTTAACCCTTCCAACAGTGCTGCTGCCTTTGTGTAATGGTGCTTACCAATTTGGTTCAATTGAATTAAAACTGACTTCTAGTTTAAATAGATAATTTTACTTTCTTTTGTTCTATATCTCTGGGATGTCTTCACCTTTAGATTTATCTTTCAGGCTCCTTTTTTTTCCATGGTAAAATGTCAGTGAGATTCCAGGCTGTAATTTTCCTTCTGCCCCATCGCAGTCAGTGAGCAGATGTGAAGTGATTTAACCGTGGCAACTTGCTGGCTCCAGGAGAATTCAGCAAGTGAGAGCTGTGTCCAGTGTCACAAACCCCATATGGCAGCAGGGACATCACACCAAAGGGTCACTCCAGGAGCCCCAGCTGAGGTTGCTTCATGTGATGCTTTAGGGTTTATTTGCTGTACCTGTGCTCCTGCCAGCTCTGTGATTGTCACCCTGAATGCAAATGGAGCAGCTCTATGTTAATCATGCAAATAAAAATTTAAAAAAAGCTGCCATGAAGCTCTGCTGTTTTGCTGCCCTTGGAAAGGCTCCCACAGGCTCATTAGCTGTGCAGAGCAGAGCTTTGTTCGGGGAAGAAAGCCCGGGCAGGCGGCACGTGCGGGCTGTGCAGATGATGGCTGCTGTCACTATAATTTACTGCCACATTTCGGTGGCATTTTATCAGCCCGGCACAGCTGCGCATGGAAATCACTCCTGAAATCTTCC
>NW_005054518.1:694614-695788 GCF_000277835.1 Geospiza fortis
GCAGGGATGTCCTTGAGTGCAGCCCGGCCCCTCCTGGGACACAGCCCAGCCACGGGGGCAGGGCTGGCCTGGGATGTGCCCTGGGCATCCCGAGGTGTCCTTGGGCATCCCAACGTGTCCCTGGAGCCAGATGGGCTCTGCAGAGGCTTGGGAGCTGCCACCACCATGGCAACCCTCCCCAGCCTGCAGGGAGAGCAGCACAGAGCTGTGGCTGAGGTGTCACCATTCCGTGTCACCATTCCATGTCACCATTCCCTGTGCCACCTTCCTGCTCCAGCCCCACCAGCCCTGGGAGCTCAGGACACAGGGAAGCCTCAGGCACACAGGGAAGCTCCTCCATGGACACAGGAGGTGTTTCCTGACAGGTTATGTGTAAGAGCTGAAATGAGGGATGCAGGACTCCAGGTGGCTCTCCAAAAAGCAGTTTATTGTGTACAAAATGCAGTTTATTGTATCCAAGAGGTTACAGCAGTCCAGGGTCGTGGGTGACGGAGCTGTGCCCACAGCTGTCAGCTCCAGAGACCCTTAGTTTAGGTTGCAAATGCATTCTATACTTTTCTTTTGGTTACAATGCATTATATACTTTTCTTTGCTGAGCATCTCCATACAGTAGAACCAATCTATACCTTAACTTTTATCTATAGCCTATCATAACTACTGTAATTACCATATTCATGTTACTGTTCTCCAATCACTACAAGTTAGTACATTACAATTTAAGCTGGAAGTTGTTTTTCAGTTTTCTTGCAGTGGGAAATTCTAAGACCTTTTTTCTACTTGCAACATGGGCAGGCTTGTTTGCCTGTGCTATCTTCCTGCTTGGTAAAAACACCTTCGTGTTTGGGGTTGGTTTATCCTTTGTTCTGAAGATGTTCTAACTAACATATCCTTTGCCTCCTTGGTTATCCAGTAAGATTGGCTCAGCAATTCTTTTATTCTCTATCAAAACTTGCTTCCATCTCTATTCCTTGTTCAGATTCTCTATTCAAAAATCTTTCTGCTAAGCACACATATCTGTGAGACTTTCTTGTCAAACTTTCATCCTTCCCAACAGTAATGGAGGGACAGAAGCAGCCACTGGGGGCTTGAGCCAGTGACCCACACAGAAGGGATGGATGGAGTGGGTTTGCCTCTGGCTCTCCAGGCTGTTTCCCTGCCAGGCAGTGTGTGTGTG
>NW_005054518.1:695798-703208 GCF_000277835.1 Geospiza fortis
AGGTCTATAATGCCACTTGGATTGGTATCCTGGACCCAGGCTTTGATCTGGAGAGGCTCTGGCAGGGAGGAGCTGTGGCAGGAGATGCTGTGGCTCCTTCCCGAGGAGCAGGGGCTGGGAGCTGCCAGGACCAGGTGCAGGGAAGGAGGAAGAGCTGGCTCCATCCCCTGCACTAACACTGGCTGATCTCACAGCTCCTCCCCTTCCCTGGGCTAGCAGCATCCCTGCCTGCTTCCAGGGAAGGCATTAAGGCAAAAAAAATCCACCCTGCCCACCCCAGAAAATGCCAAAGCATTTTAAAAATGCTTTACCTCTTACCAAAAAAGAAAAGAGAGAATTCCTGCCAGTTTAGCCCCACAATGGCTCAGCTGCCTTCAGAGGAATGGCAAGAATGGCAACTTGCCTGTGGGGGAAAAGCAGGAGAGCTGGATCCTGCCCTTTCAGTAGCAGGTACCTGGAGACACCTGGATAGCTTCTTGATGTCCTTCTGCTCCAGGAAATGCTGTGGAAACACTCTGTAACCTAAATAAGCATAAATATCCATTATTGCTGAGCAAGGGAGGAGGAGAGGAGGTGCTGTGAGTGTGCACCACTGTGTAAAATACAGCAGAGTCCAGCAGAGTATGGAGAGCAGGGAAACAGCCTGTCCCAGGGTCTGGTGTCCCAGCTGGATCACCTGGAGCTTCATGGCTGTTGGAGCCACCTTAAAGCTTGGCTTAGCATTTCCAATACAGGTGGAGAAAAACAAAACACAAAGAAAAGCCCAAACTCTTCCCTGAACCTTTTGCCAGCATCAGAAAGAACATTTGTGCTCTGATGAGTTGGTTAAACCAACCTTTGGTAGCTCTGATCTTGGAAATCATTCCAGGTTCTCTCTCTGCCTTTCACAGCTGCAGAGGATTTTTTTCCATGCCAATCCAGGTGTTCCACAGGCAAATTGGGAAGAGCAGATTCAGCCCTTGCTGCTGATGCTTCCACATTGTTATCATGGGAGGGAATGAGCTTTTGTTGTGCATGAGCTTTCCACCTTTTCAAAGGTTCTGATCTGCTGCACCTCAAGGTGTCTTTAAGCTTTGAGCTGTGACAGAGCTGCCAGTGGGGTGCAAAAAATGGCAAAAGAAGGGCAAAAAGGACAATTCCTTCAGGTTATTCCTGGGTTCTGGTGTTGCCAGAGGCAGGAAATCCTTCAGGGTGCAGCGAGGATTAACAAGGTGCCCTGTCAGGCCCATGGGACACCACACTTCCCCAGGGTTGGGAATCTCATCCCTGTCCCAGGGCACGGGGGTGTTTGCTGCAGCCTTGGCTGAGCTGCAGGAGGAACCAGGAGCTGAGATGTGGCTGCATCCCACACCTGGGAGCTGCTGGAGCATGGCTCCTTTGGTGATTTTTATGTTCATTATTGAACAGGCTCTTGTTAGTGCCAGCTAATTAATCTCAGAGTGGGACCCTTCTCTCTTTCCAGCCTGTGGAATATTGTTGCTGCTAAGCAAAGCAATAGAATGAACATTGTTCAGCTGACTTATGTGGAAAGAGAAAACAGCTCTGAGCAGATGCAGCAGCTCTTCCCCCTCACTGCTCTCTGAGGTGATCTGGGAGAACAGGGAGCCTTTGATTTAAACCATTTATGGGATCCACATTTACTCAAACCAGGAAAAGGCAGAGCACAACCTGGGGCTGTGGGTGAGCTCTGAGCCCCTCCATCACAGCCCAGCTCTGTGGGGAGGTGCCCCTCTGGAGCAGGCAGGGCTGGGGGCACTGGAGATGGGAGAGTTCCCCCAAGGCTCCACTGCACTGCCACGTAAATAATATTTAATATTTCATATTTAATAACCTGCCCGTGTAATAGCCTCCAGAGCTGAGCAGGGAGCTTTGTGCCTGCCTGAATTCTTTGTTTCTCACCAGTTGGGCTGCCTGGAGGGCAAACCATGGTTTGGGACAGATGGAATATTGATCATGGAGCAGTCCTGGCTGGGCTGAAGGAGGATGGTGGCAGGAGCTGTTTGTGGTGCAGCAGGGATGGAGGAGTTTCCCAAGGGTGGGTTCCTTGCAGAACTGCTCCAAAATACCATTCTGGGGTTTAATTTAGCCAGGCTGGGTTTGTTTGCTGAATCCTGGGCATTTGTTTGCTCACTCATGTATTTGGATTGGGAGCTGTGTGGGTTCTGCTCTGCACTCGCAGGGATTGCAGCATCTAGGTCAAATCTAGATTATCCCTTTTTCCATGGGAGATGTGCAGGCAAGGCTGCATCCTGGGCCCACCCTGGCTGCTCTGCTGCCTTTCCCTGTGCTCTGCAGGACCCAATTATTTGTTTTCATTTCTTTCTTCCATTTTTTCTCATTTTTTTGATGGCACATTCAGAGCATGGAAGAGCCTGCAGACAAGGCTGTAATGCATAGATGGGTGTGGAGGATTTATGTTCTGCTGAAGTGATGGATGTGATCTTGGATGTGAGGTTTCTTTAATCTTGGAAACTCTGTTGGAAGCTCAGTGAGGTTTTTAAACTGATTCTAAAGGTATGTTCAGATCTCCCCTGCCATTCATCTGAATTTTAATTTATTAATTTTTAATCAAAAAACAAGTGAATTAAATATTCTTTAGGGAAAAAAAATCATTGCTTCCCTTAAGCTGGGATGTGTCTCTTGCTTTGGCTGAATGCTGTTTGTGCAAGTCCCTGATTTAGAAGCTGCCAAAGCAGCTGCTGCACTGGGAATAGTGGGATCATCCCTTGGAACACTGCTGGGATCACTGAATCCAGGGCTGTGCAGGAGGAGATCCCTTGGTCTGGAGCTTTTCATGTCCCCAGGGGTCACTTCCACCTTGGTTTGGCCTTAACTGAGGGAATAAAAGGGACTGGAGGAAAGCTGAGGCTGCCCCATCCCTGCCCCAGTGTCCAAGGCTGGGTTGGGTGGGGCTTGGAACAGCCTGGGATGGTGGGAGCTGCCCATGGCAGGGTGGGACTGGATGGGCTTTAAGGTCCCTTCCAGCTGGGGTTTGGGATTCCATGGGTGATGTTTCTATGGAATATCCCATTTAAAACACTGGAATTGGCAGAGGTCTCTGGAGAGTGAAGAAAGAACAGCAAGGAACTTCCTCACTGGGAGCAGCTGTGTAGAAATAAATATTCTTTGTAATGGTCAGGAGGTTGAGCTCTGTTCAGACTTTGGAACAACCTTTTCCTTTCTCTCTATCCCTCTCTTAGCCCTTCAGTCCTGATTTCCATTGCCCTCTTCATTTTTCCTCCCCTGAATTTTAGGAGGACAAAGCATAGAGAAGGCACAGGTATTGAAAGAGGTGAGGAGAGACCATGGGTGGGAGCAGGATGGGGGAATGGTTTGTTGTTTGGTTTATGGTGCTCTTTGGAGGGTTTTTTAAGCCAAAAAACTCGCTTTCTTTCCATTTTTAACATAATCATTATTGCCTCTGCTCTTGTGTCTGTGGTTTGCTCGTGGGCCCTTCCCTGCCTGCTCACACTGAGGAATCAGCACACGCTGCTGGTTGTTCCCTCCCCAAGCCCAAAGTCTCCTTAGGTTTTCCTCCTGGGGACAATCTACTCCATGTCCTGTCCTGTCACAGTCACATTTTCTGGAAAAATCCCTTCACCAGGATTTCTTCTCCTGAGAAGCTGAGAAACCTCAGAGAAAAATGAAAACAATAATTATCTGATTGCTTCTCCGTGTTTTGCTGCTTTGGAATGTGGTTGGAGATTTTTTTTATCCAACATGTGAATTGTTCTTACTTAATGACCAATCATGGTCCAGCTGTGTCAGGACTCTGAAGCAGTCACAAGTTTTTAATTAGTACCTTGTTAAGCCTTCTGTCTGTATCCTTTCTCTATTCTTTAGTATAGTTTTACCCTCGCGTAATATGATATAATATAATATGATATGATATAATATAATATAATATAATATAATATAATATAATATAATATAATATAATATAATATAATATAATATAATATAATATAATATGATATGATATAATATAATACCATAAAATAATAAATTAGCCTTCTAAGAGCATGGAGTCAGATTTTCATTTCCTCTTTCATCCTGGGGACCCTGAAAATGCCACCCTGTCCCTTTGCTCCTGCTGGGTCTCTGGGCTGGGCTCTGATCGATGGCACTGCCCTGGAGGCTGCTCCAGAGGGGTCACTTGGAAAACTGCCATCAAACTGGTTTTTTGGGAGCCATGGCATCCTCCACCCCCTCCCTCGTGCCCCACACACATTTCCACCTCCCCATCCCTCTGGGATGCTGCCAGAGCCTCCTGGGCTCCTCTGCCCGTGGTGCTTGGCTGGTGGCTCTGTGTCTGCTGGTTGGGATTTGGGATCTGGGGAGGCAGATGGCTCTGGAGCTGGAGCTGAAGCTGTTCCAGCAATGTCACTCTGATTTCAGGCTCCTTCTGCCCTGTGGCTGATTTTTCCTGAAAGATAAAGAGACTTTGCCTTGTGGAGGCTCCTGCTCCTCTGTCAGCTTGGCTGGGAGCTGGCTCAGGATTCAGGAGCTGTCAGGGCAATCTCAGGAGGTCAGGCAGGGACAGATCTTCAGTCTCATTCCCATGGGAAATCAGGTTAACCAGCAGGGAAAGCCACAGGAGGGGGAAAGGGAAGTATGGATTTATTCTTGCCTGTGGGGGGAATGGCACAGGGCTCTGCCATCCCAGGCTGCTTTACTCTGTTCTGATGCCCCCAGCTGGCTGGGATGTGGCTGGATTGAAGTGGGAATTCTGAGGTGCCTGTGGCTGTCAGGTCTGAGGGATGATCTACTGAATCTCTTTGGACCTGGGCATGAAAATCCCTTGGATCTTACCTTGGGTGCAGAGGCATAAAGGGGAGAAGCAGAACCCTGCATGCACAAATCCTTCTGTTGGGGTTTGGCCCTCCTTGGCCCCCAGCACACCTTTGCAACAGGAGAATCTGTTACAGGCTGTGTAAACTTCCCTCTGGAAATTTAATGTGTTTAATTTGATTTTACAGGGCTCAATGTTCTTGAGTTATGAACTGAAAAGGTGCATTGGGTAGAGCTCTCCCAATATTCAAACCTGAGGAAGGTGTGAGTTGGCAGGAGCACTTCAGCCTCCTGGAGCTGCTTGTTCTGGAAATGCATTGGCACAGGCTGCCCAGAGCAGCTGTGGCTGCCCCTGGATCCCTGGAAGTGTCCAAGGCCCGGTTGGATGGGGCTCAGAGCCACCTGGGATAGTGGAAGGTTGCCCAAGGCAGATGGTTGGAGCTGGATCATTTTTAAGGTCTCTCCAAACCATCCTGTGATTCCAGGATTCTGTGATCCTTGTTTGTCTGATCTCTGTCCTGCTGCTCACAGCTACACAAAGCACCTGCCCAACAGGGAGGTTTTGCTTTGACACCTCCTCTTGTCCCCAGGACTGACCATTCCAGGTTTCTGGATGGCTCCATGGGACCATGGGGCAGCCAGGTCACCGTGGCAGCTCAGCATTACTGAGGGGCTTCTTTGAGCTGCAGTGGAAAACAAAACCACCAAGCCAGAAAAACAGTTAATTTAGAAAATATTTGTCCCCCATTCCCTGGGAGAAGTTTGTCCTTCCCTTTGTTTCCTCACCTTTGAGGCACTGCTGTGGTGCCATGGAAGGTCCTCACTGGCAGGGGGTTCTCCAGTTATGACAACTTGATTTGAGAACATGCTTTTCATTAATGGTTTGCTGTGTGTGTAGCCAGGGGCATGTCTGAGCTGGATAATTGGATTTGGGAGGCCAGTGTTTGTACAATTGTGACACCTCTTGCTGTGAAGCCAATTTCTGCAGCGATGCAGCTGATACAACACGGGGGCAATCTGTTCCAGCCTTTGTTCCAGGCATGTCTGACTGGTGGGAGAAGTAACCACAGTGAGAGACTTCCCTCAACAGCATGGCTGCTTCCAGCCCAAGGAAACAAAACCAAGACTTTGTTCTGGTCCAGGGAACAGCTGACAGCAGTGAGCCTCTGCAAAGTCTTGAGCAGCTTACAGGGATTTACTGTGTCTGTTCTTTTCTTGAGACCTCCTGTAACACCCAAGGATTGTTCACTGAGGCCTGGAGCCCTTTGTTCCTCATTTCTGTTCTCACTAAATTCAAAAATGAGAAATTGGCAGTAGGGTTTTGCCCAGTTTATTTTGTTTGTTGTCCATACATCTCTTACAGGTACATTTTACGCCTCTTCAGTCTATGCTTAACTATCTCAAGCAATCCAAATCTTCTTTGCTTTTCTTTAAAAAAATATCCCCAGTACTCTTTGGATGCTCAGTTTTTGGATCCTAGCTGGTGATTCTGTCAAATTCAGAGTTTCAGAGCCTGCTCTGCCTTCAGAGAGGGAAATGCCAGGTTTTAATCCAGCCTTACACATTTTGGGTGAAGTCCAGGCCTTGTGCAAGTCTGGTTTAGGCAGGAAGTTTTGAGCCTTGAGCTTCCCAGCAGCTCTGAGGTCTTTGCATGGCTGAAGCTGCACGAGATCTGAGCTAAAAGCACAGTGGTAACTGAGTGTGGTTAGTGACTGCTGAGCACAGCACGTGTGCAGGGGTTGCTGCCTCCTCTCTGTCTAATGGCGTCAAGGAATAAATAAGGAACATGTTGTTTAATATTTTATCTGCGCACAGGGATGAGATTCTCAGTCCCAGCTCCCTGGGTTTGGTTGGTGGGCTCAGTTTCTGCTGTGGCTTTTGTGCTTCCTGCTCTTGCCTTTCCCTTCACTGTCCCATGTCCTGCCTTGCTTCCCCAGCTCTCCCCTCAGGCACTGAAATGTTCTTTAGTCCTACACCCTCCCTGAGAGCAGCCCTGGCAGGGGCTGAGGCTGCCATGGAGCTCCCTGGGTTGTTCTCAGAATCCCAGAGTGGTTGGGGTTGGAAGGGACAGCCAGTCCCACCCCTTGCCATGGGCAGGGACACCTTCCACCAGAAGGGATGGTCAGCCTGGAGAAAGGGAGGTTCCAGGGAGAGCTCAGAGCCCCTTCCAGGGAGGTTCCAGGAGAGCTGGAGAGGGACTGGGGACAAGGGATGGAGGGACAGGACCCAGGGAATGGCTCCCAGTGCCAGAGGGCAGGGCTGGATGGGGTCTTGGGAGTTGGGAATTGTTCCCTGGCAGGGTGGGCAGGCCCTGGCACAGGTGCTCAGAGCAGCTGGGGCTGCCCCCGCATCCCAGGTTGGACATTGGGGCTTGGAGCAGCCTGGGACAGTGGAAGGTGTCCCCATCATGGCACTGGAGGATCTTTCAGGTTTTTCCCAACCCAAATCATTCTATAATGCTGTGATTCTGTGTGGGCAGGATTGTGCAGGGTCTGGGCTCTGTTCTGCTGTGTGAGAGCAGAAATGGGCTCCACTGATGAGTTTGATGCTCCATAAAGTGCTGGGAGCTGAAGAACTGCCCAGGCTCAGGCAGAACTCCATGGGTTGTGTCTGTAGGGA